>NW_024582555.1:342923-397760 GCF_018398535.1 Haplochromis burtoni | reverse complement strand
AGAAACCAGTTGAAGCAGGGTAATGAATGTTGTCACAAAGCTTAATTTTAGAGTCGTTATCACAAGATGGGCACACTCTCTATAAACTCTAGAGATGGGTTATGTGGGAACATCCCAGTAGATCAGCAGTGTCTGATATACTCAGACCAGCCCATCAACCACCATGCAACATATAATTACATTACATGAATGTATTAACCTGATTGTATACAGTTAATGGGAGCTGCAAGAACCAGAATTTCCATTAAGGAAAGTGTTAGACCCGGTGAGGGGTTGGGTTGATTGATTGATATAGTGCTATCAACCTGCTATTATAAAACAAATCACGATGAGGAGGGTGACAGAGAAAGACACTGAGGAGTTATTTCCCACTTCCAGCATGAATTGAAATCAGTGTGTGTGTGTGTGTGTGTGTGTGTGTGTGTGTGTGTGTGTGTGTGTGTGTGTGTGGTGGGTTTCTGTGTGTGTGTGTGTGTGTGAGAACAGGCAAAATGGTAAGTCATAGCATTTGCCTGCTTCTTTAGCTGCTTTTTAAACTTCTTGGTAGGTTTTTAGCCAGTTTATAGATGCATAAAACTGAGCAACAGGAATAGCGCAGGTTACCTTAGCATTTGTGGCCTTTGTTTTGAAATTAGAAATAAAAAGAACTGAAACCAGAGGAAAACAGAATCGAGCTAGTTTGTGGGGTGGGTGTGTACTCAATACTGCTGTCTTTAATTTATGTTAATCCTGAATTTAATGGCTGGTTCTTTTTCTGGAATATTTCAGTGACACAACTCCTAATTTGACACTTCGGTGTTTTTCACATTTATGAAAATAAATGATACAAATGTACCAAAATGTAGCTCACATAGGCTTCCAAACCAAGGTACATACTGTTACTAACAAAAGTCTTTGCAGCCTCATCTGGATAAGAAAATGCTTCTGCTTTGTAAGTTATTTGTAGCTCTTTGGAAAGCAGATTTGCAGGTGCAAGAGCATTTTTTGTGCTCATTTTAGAGACCATGTTGGAACTAAAGGGTAAAATTGTGAAAAACAACTATAATTACTAGGGGTGCAACGATACTCGTATCGATATTGAACCGTTCGATACAGTGCTTTCGGTTCGGTACGCATATGTATCGAACAATACAAATTTTTAATTTATTTTATCAACTTTTCTTCTGACGATGCTGTCTGTGTTGAGAGCTCAGTGGATCTGCGTTCGACTACTCCGCCTAGGCTGCACTGTCGAGCGCAGATCCACTGAGCGCAGCACAAGCTAGCAAGACAGAAGCTAAGCTCGTTGCAACATGGCAAATTGAACCTCCCCCACCCTCATTCAGATCTGGCGTTTGGAACTATTTTGGTCTTCATGTGACGTATGACCCTGAAGGTAAGCGAGTCATGGACTAAAGTAAAACAGTATGTTGGATGTGCCATGCAATGCTCAATTACATGGGTGGGAACTAGTGTGTTAGCGCAGTTAGCTCGTTAACGTGTTGGCCGTCCAGCCCCACGCACGGGGCGATCCGGTAGCTCGTTAACGGAGATTTGCCGTGTTGTGGCGTTAACGTCATTTCAAGATTAACGCTGACAGCACTAGTGGGAACACAACGAATATGACTGCACATTTACTCCGACATCATCCTAGTGCAAAGACAAGTGGAAGCAGACAAAAACAACAAGCAGCATGCTACAAACTTTACCCGAGTCATTTAGACAGCCGTTAGCACATGATTCTCCTTATGGGGACCTGATATGTTTAATATGCTGCTGAGAATATAGCCCAGAAGAAGCGTATAGTATAGCTTTTATTTTGGAAAGAGCCATTTCTCTGTAATAAACTCTCTTTTCCAAAGATGAGTGATTTCTCGATCAGATAGATTTATTTTTTTATTACTTTGTTGTTTCAGCAACATTAAATTTAAAAACTGTACTTTTGAGTTAAAATATATATTTATAATTTTAATAAATGACAAATTAAAAAGGCATGAACATTTTTTTGTATCAAAAAAATATCGAACCGTGACACCAAAGTATCGAACCGAACCGTGAATTTTGTGTATCGTTGCACCCCTAATAATTATCATACACTTGAAAACAAAGAAGTTTTGGTGTTTGTGACAGCTGCAGTGATCGCCCCCAAACATACGTAGTGTTTTTAAGTGATTTCTTGCAGAGGGTTTTTGTATAGAAACCTGCAGATGCAAAACAAAATTTAGAAGACTGTAATGCAGTTATTTTTCTCCCTGTAGATCCAGGAGCATTTGTCCGCTGTAACCGTGTGATAATGCTTTTGATTTGAGGCATCAGTAGCACAATACTGAAAATAGGATGAAGGCTCCCCAATTATTAAACAGTGCAGTGTTCTTTTTCAAACATGATTTTCAGATAAACACAGCTGGAAAACAGCCAGCAGGCATCTTTATTCACCGGGACCGATCCTCTGTTTATATCGTTAGTGCCGCCCTGTTCCAACTCCCCGTCCCCAACACCGAGTTTGTCCTGATAATTGAAACTGTGTGAAGAAATGTGATTTCTGATAAGGTTAATCTTCACAGTGATTAAGCTCCTATAATCTCACAGATAGACGGTATCACACGCTTGATGGTTGAGATAACAGGCTGGGTACAACAATACACCCCACCCCCACCACCGTTTTTTTCTCGTCCCTGAAACACTTGCAAGAACTTCCACATGCACATATTCATTTAGATCTTACTTAAAATGTAGCGAGACATACCTAGTAGCACTGCCAGCATCTGTTCTTGTTAAATTGCAGATTTTTATTGATCTGATCTTTGGCCCACATTCCTTGAAAATTTACTGCTGTGGGAGGAAAAAGCAGAGGGTGTGGGCTTTTAAAGAGGATTGCTAGTTCAGGTAGTTAATACCAGAGGTTTGTTTGTTTTTTTTCTATCTCTCTCAAATTTGCCAAAAGTAGTATGCAGAGGGAATTGCAATGAAACGATTTCTATAGTCTAGTCAGCATGGTCTGAGCCTTTGTGATTTAAGATGGATTGTGTGAGAGCCAAATTGGCTGCAGATGGGTAGGGGGTCTGCAGCTTCATAACCTCACAGCTTATACGTATGGATTATCTGTGGTAAGAGTGCTATAAATTACACACGGGAGCTTTCTCATACTCTGACCTGGCAACCCCAACCTGGCCAGTGTAATGGGATAGCTTGAGGAGCTGGTGGTTTCAATTAAGGAGTGCTTTCTTGGTGATGTCATCCTTCTACCACAGGGCTCATACCTGACTCCTAGACAGGATCTTTGCCTTTCAAATGGTTGTGTCATTGGAGTTAAATGTTTTGTTAATGAGCACAGGTCTTGTATTGATGTTTTCTTAACATCCACTGTATAATCCAGCCATTTCAGTGCTCTACACCAATTTAGCTTCGGTTACGTAACAGAGCTGTTCCCCTGTCACTGTTTAACAGGAGAAGAATGTATTACTTAATCCCAGGTGATAAAATGGTACAAACAGGACTCGCCTGTAATGCCAAAGATAATAACAGCGACCAAAAAAGCTAGATTAATCCCCTATACCGGGTAAAGCTAGCATGTCACAATTTTGCTATAACTATGCACAGGGATTTCAGATCTAGGATGATCTTTAAATAGTTCCCAGGAACAATTGAGTAGTGGTTTGCTTGAAACTTTTTTTAATAATGGTTTGCATTAAAACAGGTGCTGTGCATCAAAAGACAGCAGGGCTTTGCTTATATTCAACAACATAATGGAGATAAAAACAATTATTGTGCTGCATTCTTTTATTGGCATTGTCTTCTTATTTGTTTTGTGTTTAAACATGGAGCACACCCCATTTCCTCTACAGCATGTATTTTCTCCCCTAGAAGGACAAACATTACTGGTCAGGATGTTGAAGACTAAGGTCCGATTGAGCCAAGGTGACAAAACAGAGACTATTAGAAAGAAGAAAGGTAAACCATTATAGTTAGTTTCAGTCATTGTGGTTTCACTATGCAGTAAATTCATGTTTTAGACTTTCTGTGATAAATAATTATCACTGTTTTGTGCCAGCCCTAGCTTGCAACATTGATAAAGTAAAATCAAGCTAATAAGCTTGTATTTCTTTATCCATCCATCCAGTTTAGGGTTGCTTGTGGGCTAGAGTCAGTCACGAACCGAACCGTGAATTTTGTGTATCGTTGCACCCCTAATAATTATCATACACTTGAAAACAAAGAAGTTTTGGTGTTTGTGACAGCTGCAGTGATCGCCCCCAAACATACGTAGTGTTTTTAAGTGATTTCTTGCAGAGGGTTTTTGTATAGAAACCTGCAGATGCAAAACAAAATTTAGAAGACTGTAATGCAGTTATTTTTCTCCCTGTAGATCCAGGAGCATTTGTCCGCTGTAACCGTGTGATAATGCTTTTGATTTGAGGCATCAGTAGCACAATACTGAAAATAGGATGAAGGCTCCCCAATTATTAAACAGTGCAGTGTTCTTTTTCAAACACGATTTTCAGATAAACACAGCTGGAAAACAGCCAGCAGGCATCTTTATTCACCGGGACCGATCCTCTGTTTATATCGTTAGTGCCGCCCTGTTCCAACTCCCCGTCCCCAACACCGAGTTTGTCTTGATAATTGAAACTGTGTGAAGAAATGTGATTTCTGATAAGGTTAATCTTCACAGTGATTAAGCTCCTATAATCTCACAGATAGACGGTATCACACGCTTGATGGTTGAGATAACAGGCTGGGTACAACAATACACCCCACCCCCACCACCGTTTTTTTCTCGTCCCTGAAACACTTGCAAGAACTTCCACATGCACATATTCATTTAGATCTTACTTAAAATGTAGCGAGACATACCTAGTAGCACTGCCAGCATCTGTTCTTGTTAAATTGCAGATTTTTATTGATCTGATCTTTGGCCCACATTCCTTGAAAATTTACTGCTGTGGGAGGAAAAAGCAGAGGGTGTGGGCTTTTAAAGAGGATTGCTAGTTCAGGTAGTTAATACCAGAGGTTTGTTTGTTTTTTTTCTATCTCTCTCAAATTTGCCAAAAGTAGTATGCAGAGGGAATTGCAATGAAACGATTTCTATAGTCTAGTCAGCATGGTCTGAGCCTTTGTGATTTAAGATGGATTGTGTGAGAGCCAAATTGGCTGCAGATGGGTAGGGGGTCTGCAGCTTCATAACCTCACAGCTTATACGTATGGATTATCTGTGGTAAGAGTGCTATAAATTACACACGGGAGCTTTCTCATACTCTGACCTGGCAACCCCAACCTGGCCAGTGTAATGGGATAGCTTGAGGAGCTGGTGGTTTCAATTAAGGAGTGCTTTCTTGGTGATGTCATCCTTCTACCACAGGGCTCATACCTGACTCCTAGACAGGATCTTTGCCTTTCAAATGGTTGTGTCATTGGAGTTAAATGTTTTGTTAATGAGCACAGGTCTTGTATTGATGTTTTCTTAACATCCACTGTATAATCCAGCCATTTCAGTGCTCTACACCAATTTAGCTTCGGTTACGTAACAGAGCTGTTCCCCTGTCACTGTTTAACAGGAGAAGAATGTATTACTTAATCCCAGGTGATAAAATGGTACAAACAGGACTCGCCTGTAATGCCAAAGATAATAACAGCGACCAAAAAAGCTAGATTAATCCCCTATACCGGGTAAAGCTAGCATGTCACAATTTTGCTATAACTATGCACAGGGATTTCAGATCTAGGATGATCTTTAAATAGTTCCCAGGAACAATTGAGTAGTGGTTTGCTTGAAACTTTTTTTAATAATGGTTTGCATTAAAACAGGTGCTGTGCATCAAAAGACAGCAGGGCTTTGCTTATATTCAACAACATAATGGAGATAAAAACAATTATTGTGCTGCATTCTTTTATTGGCATTGTCTTCTTATTTGTTTTGTGTTTAAACATGGAGCACACCCCATTTCCTCTACAGCAGGTATTTTCTCCCCTAGAAGGCCAAACATTACTGGTCAGGCTGTTGAAGACTAAGGTCCGATTGAGCCAAGGTGACAAAACAGAGACTATTAGAAAGAAGAAAGGTAAACCATTATAGTTAGTTTCAGTCATTGTGGTTTCACTATGCAGTAAATTCATGTTTTAGACTTTCTGTGATAAATAATTATCACTGTTTTGTGCCAGCCCTAGCTTGCAACATTGATAAAGTAAAATCAAGCTAATAAGCTTGTATTTCTTTATCCATCCATCCAGTTTAGGGTTGCTTGTGGGCTAGAGTCAGTCACCGGCTACCACTGGGTCCATCCTGGAAAGGTTGCCTGTCTATCACAGGGCTCAGTTCATGCTTGCTGTACAGTAAGGCATTTCAGCGATATGTGAATGCACAGAGGGTCCCAGATGATGAAAAGGGAGATGACTGTAACAGTTAAAAGAGTTGAGATGTTCTGGAGAAAAACTATTTTCTGTTCTATTCAGATACCAGTGCTGATGGTGCAACTGACAGGTTGCAAAACCCGCTGAGTCCTGCATAGCTTCAAGTGTCAGTATAATGACACTATTTTCTCTTTATACATACAATATGGGGTATTTCTGAAATCACATTACTTTCCAAGTTTGCATGCAGTGAGCAATGTATCCACCAGAACCACAGACTTTAGTAAGTAAGTGTAAAGTGCTCAAACTGACTAGTAAAGCACTATATACCGTTTACATTTAGATGAACACAATTAGAAGACAGACAGGGATTCCCTTTGATGTTCTTTGTAATTGTTTTCTCACTTGTGACAAAACAGGAAAACCTTTCACATATAGTTGATGAGATAAGTGTGTAAGACGTTGACAAATGTGTCAAGCATCACGAATGGACTCACACATTTTCACACATTCTAACAGATTTACAGCATTTCTTTTCCTTTTTTGAGACATTTGATATCCTACTACAAATGTGCGAAATTACCGGAAATGACCTAATCTAACATTCACCCTTTGAAGGCTAGCGCTGCCATTTTTGTTGTGCATTCTCAAACATTTCCAAGCCTTGGGAATGGGATCGTTTTTGAGAAATCTAGATGAAATATTTGAAGAATAAGAGATTGAACGGAGGCACAGATGCAGTGGAAGATGAGGAAAGGCAGACAATGTGTGTATTATAATTTTACTAGTTTGTTTTGACTTGTCATGCATAAAAACACAAATGAAATTACACAGTAGTGACTGGAATGTAAAAGTAAAGCCATTGAGGGCACTGAAATATGTACATTTTATATGCAAATAAACACACAAGTTGAAAAAGCTCATGCTTAAATACATTCCTACTTTTAATTATTATTTAATTATGCCAGTTTAACTGTAGAAAGCAAATACCCGACACACCTTTCTGCACAGTCAATCTCATCTGTTTTTAATCAAACCCATGACAATGACTATTGAACAATGTGACCTCAGTGGTACAAACACTGACTGTTGTCGGGGGTTAGGGAGGTGCACCAGACAATCCATGCTCCAAAGTTTTTACATTGAGATTCAAGCATGTCAGGAAACAGTTGCTTCCTTATATTTTTCTCAGTCTGGCACAGAAAGAACAATTTGTCTTATACTGCCAAAATCAGCAGTACATGGTACCAGGAGTTTATCGCAAAGATTAAGTTGAAAAGTAAATATTTGCAGAAAAGTGATGAAAAGGTTACTGTGAAAGGCTGACACGCAGGTGACGAGAAACCACAATAAATCTGAAAGCTTTGAGCAAACTTTCACTGCGTAGAGCAATTTTTATGACTGTGTTGGCTTTACTGAATTCTCTCAAGGTTCATTCAGAACAGCTTGTTTACTTCTCCTTGACATAGTTCTTTTTAAAACAGTGACATCTTGTACTAACAAGCAAGTTTTAATCATTAAAAAACAAAAAATAAACTCTCAAATTCACTTGAAGTGTGCAAGCACAATCCATTTGAAGATGCATGAACTCAAATCATTATGTAGTTAATACAGTGGAAGCAGAACACAATCTTTTTGTGAAAGTGTTTCTGTACCATTGAGGTGACAGGTTGAGATGGCATCATGTACAGAAATTGCTCCCACTGCCAAAATGTCATAGCTTTAACCTAACATGCCAGATCAAACACCCATGGTCAAAGATGTGATGTCTGGAATAACAGTTCAGGGTGTGCTCACGACTTCTCGCAGTTGAGGTCTGCTGTTTCATAATGTGTGTGTCTCAGTGTGGTGGATGGTTTTGGCATGGAGACTGAATATATGGTCTAACTATGTTAAACTGGGATGTTTTTCATTGTCTTTGCAATATAGTTCTGTGTTGTTGTTCTATGTAGGTCTCTTGGTTTATTTTAGTGTAAGATGAGTTTTGTGTTTGAGTTCCAGTCTTCTGTTTATGTTTTATATTGCTAGCGCCTCTGAGCTTTATTATCTGTATTTCGTGGAATCCTTGTTTGATTATGTTAGCTCCCTTTCGTGTCCTCGTCTCGTCTCTGTGTTCCTGTGTCTCAGTTCAGGTCAGTTTCCTGTTTTATTTTAATGACCCCTTGCCTCTTGTGCTTTGCAATCAGTTCTACTTCCCCTGTCTAATTATCTGCTTCAGCTTCTCTCTTGCGATATGTTTTCTCTGTTGAGTCAAAGGGGTGATTTTATTTCCTTGTCTTGTTACTCATAATATGCTGTATAATTTTTTTTAGTTTAATAAAACCAATTTTCAGGGTAACTTTATTAGCAGCGTCCTCCTTAAATGCGCCAACAACATTGAGAGTGACGTCCTCCTCTCTGCCCCTTAATGCTCTCTGGTCGCTATGGTAACGCGCAAATATTTCTTTCAAAATAAGACGCACAACTACAACATTGGAAAAGACACAGGGATATTGAGTTAATGATAAAAACTCTGAAAACATTAAAATTTCACACCCGAGCCTCAACTCTCGCGGGCCGGTACAAAATGGACTGGTACCTGTCCATGGCCCGGGGGTTGGGGACCGCTGACCTAATGGGTGTTAACCCAATTTGTGCTCAAGGACAAAGTTGTTGCTTCATGTTTCACTAGCACTTTTCCATTTTCACAAGGATCTCTACCCGTTCTAAAACAGTCAAGTTTGCAAGTGTCCTTGACTTTTCAATGTATTTTAATTCTCAGTAGTTTGTGCAGGCATGAAAATAAAATGTATCACTTTCTTTCTGTACTTCACACATTACCGTAACCTGTGAATTGTGATGTCTCATGTGCTAGAAGAGATACATCATCACTGATCTGCTGGTTTATGTTAGCTGAAGTTGTGTAGAAATGTAACACACAACTTCAGTGTCTGACTTTCATCTAGTCATGTGCAGTACTGTGAAAAAGTCTTCAAATGCTTCTCATTTGTTTATATTTTGCCAAGAAAATGCAGAATATGTGCAGCAATTCATTGAAATATGTAAATATAGATTTAAATAGAGAATATAAGGAAACAATACTCAATAACTGAAATTGATAAAACCCAAGATGTCAGCCAGTTTACCCTAACCAGTGAATCAAACCCCAGATCTGCTGGTAAGTTATGAAGTCAGGCAAATAAAAGAGGAAGAACATCACAACTTTGAACTTTATGAAACTTAACTCTAGTAACTTTCTCTAGTGAGCTTTGCCACAGTGAAGCTAAAAATGTCTCCAGAACAGACGGCCTTCCTGATCAGTTTCTGCACATATTTCTCTTTGGCTGTAGTGAATATTTTTTCCAACTACAACAAAATACTAAAGATTTGTTTCCTGTGTAAAAGGAGCGAACTTTCCTCAAGAAGTGTCCCTCACTTTTGGTCAGATGTATTTTAGGAGACAAACCCTGCAGACTCATACACCTCAGCTGCTCCAGTAATCACTAGCCAGACTCCTGGGGGTGTCTGGCTGCTTCATGGCTCATTGTGAAGACAGCTTGATGTAATGCTGCATGATGCATGCATGTATGATGAATTCAGTGTGTCTGTGAAACATTTAACTGGTTGGACCACAGGCTCTAACAGTGTGTGACACCTCATTAAGGACAAATGGACATCATATAAATTTAAATGGGATTGTGCTGCATTTCTTTCTGTAGAAATTTAGAGCTGTAATTTGGAGTTTGTGTGTGTTTTACTGGAACCAATTCACTTAAACTCCTCTCTATTGCAGGTTTGAGCTATATTTTATTCATCTAAAATCCAATTTTTTAAAAAAGGAACTGCACTTTGTTGCACTTTTTCAATTTTGTTTTCCATATTTGTGTGATTTTTATATTTATATCTACAAAACTGTCGCAGGTGGAGTTGACCCTTTGTGTTCAGTGTCTTCATGTAACTTCAAACATTGCTGAATGAGCTGAGCAGAGACCTGTGCAATGAAACAGGATTTGGGTCTATCGAGGTAACTCGGGGGTTAACGCTGGGTTTTCAGTATTATGAAGGGAGCTCATTTCTAACTGGGGAACATTGCCATGGTAACTATGCTTTAGCCCTGACCCGCTCTGGAGCAGGTTATGTTCAATATTAGAGATCAACACATATGGTATTACTGCCTACTGACCTTCAGTGCTCTGGAAAATAATGTAATTCCTGGAAGATTCCTTGGACTTCTGTGTAGATAGGAGCGTCTTCCTCTACACATCAGACAGGCTCATACTGTCAATCTTTTTAAATCTTATCTTAAAACACATTTTTATTTACTGGCTTTTAATACAGCATGAGAGTTATTTGTTATTTGTTAATTCATATTTGGTGTTTGCTTTTAATACTCTAAGTTGTTTTATTATGTATGTTGTATTCTTGTACAGCACTTTGGTCAACGCTCCTGTTGTAATTAAATGTGCTATATAAACAATTAAACTATTTTGTTTTTTAATAGCAACTAAAGTTTCACAGTTCTGTTTCTTTGTGCTTGCTGAGTTTATTTTATTCCTCCTGTGTTCCCTGTCCCATTCCCTTTTGTCAGCTTTACTATGTTCAGTTCATTCATGTGTATACATTTCCACATTGAGTTAGAACTATTTTATTTTTGATAGTGACTACTGTCTCTAGTGTGTGTCTTTGTCTTTACCTGTGCCTTGTTACCTTGTTTTTATTTTCTATTTCCTGATTACCCCTTTTTTGTATACACACTGCTGTTTTTTTGTTTCTCTTGTGCGTTCCCTTCCCTTGTGTGTTTCTGGTTGTGTACACATTTGGATTTTGTCACTTTATTTATAATCTAATTCCATGCTCCATGACACAAAGTCTTTGTGTCAGTCAGTTTATTTTCCTCAGTAAGAAATGGAGATTCCTCAACACACAGCTTCATTCACATGTTTTGTTGTTGTTGTTGTTCTATAAGCATTACAATGTGATCTTACAACAAGGCACATATTTTTAGTTATGGATCTAATGTCAATTTTATTGGAATGCTATATGTATTCTTTTCTTGCTCTCATACCATTCAATATCCCTAATACAATAAAAACCACAGTATAGCCATGTAATGGGGACCAGGGCTTCCATTACCTCGTTTGTATTTTTATTAATTCATTGACTGATTGGGAATTAAAAACAACATAATAAAGAAAACACACATTATTTCTTATGAATTCTTTATCAGGTTTATTTGATGTAGGATTAAATTGACAGCTTCTAAAGGTGAAGAGGCAAGGGGACTGGCCATCCTACCTGTGTCAGAAAAGAGCCGAAGTTAGAGCAGTTTACATTTAATCATTTGTCGTAAAAAGAGAATTGGTAACAGTACTCACCTGTCCTGGTTGCTTCTTGCAGGAGCAAAACAGTGAAAGCAGCTCCTGGAGCAGACCAGTGTGCCAGGTTAGGGGAGTATGGTTAAGAAGGGTTTTAATTTAGATAGTAATGGTTGAAGCTGACTTGTTTATAGTACGTGTTGCAAATGTAAAACAAAATGTATATTTTTGTATATTTTTTTGTATATTTTTGTAACAAAAATGTATATTTTTGTTATGTTTTTTTTTTTTTTTTTTTTGCCTGTCCCGTTTGGTTCTTTTGCCATCAGAATTATTGTCTAAATGTGAAGAAAGATGCCCAACAGATTTACTTTACCAAATGGACCATCTCAGCCTTGCCGTAATGGTCTATTTGATTCACCTTTTGTTGTTTATTTTATTTTATTTTCACTTGCTAAATAGGGGAGAAAGAAAGAGGGAAAGAAAAACAGCGGGGAAGGGGGACGGGGATAAAGGGCAAAAAACAAAAACCAACAAAATAAGCAGACAAAAAATCCATCTATCAATCACCTGGATCACCTGTTGAGAAAGAAAAAAGAAAACAAGCAAAGAAAAAAAAAGAGCAATATAATAAACAACATCATGATTTATGGGAATATCACAGTAAATACTAAATATTAAACATTATTGTGCAGCACGTAAGATCGACAGCACACACTGTGCTTTGAGGTAGGAGCCAAAAAGGGTGTAGTTTGTGGGTGTGATCACCCGTGTGTACACCTGTGAGCATGGACGCGCTTGTTTTTAAAAGGTTCCTTCATGTAATGATCTGCTAGAGGGTGTGGGGGGGCCACAGCCCCGTCCACCAGGGCATGAATCAGGTATAGAGGAGATCAAAACTCCAGACATCCAGAGGCCCCCAGAACACAAGAGACCAAGGAAGACCAACAGAGGGGCATGTCTACATGTATTTAAAATTGAGAGGTGTACACCCTGATGGTCTTTTGGAGTCCGTGTAGCGTGCCCACCCCCATGGTCCTATATGTATGTGTTATGAGAGTGTGAGTAATGTGAATGTCCAAGTTGTGAGATAGAATTGAGGCAGAGGCAGCCAGAAGGGGACAGAGGGGGGGGTAGCCTCCCCTGCACCCTGGTGACACACCTTTACCCCAAGGCCCTGCATGTGTGGGTGATTGTGGTGGAGCAGGAAGAGGGAGGCAGCTGGAGATGGGGAGGGAAGGAAGGGAGGGGCAAGTGACCCCTCCCTGGGGCCAGCTCCCCCGCAGACCCCAGTAGGCACCCCCATACTCCGCGACCTGCCAGGGAAAGGGGGCTCAGGCCCATCCGGACCAGGGCCCAGAACAGCAGCGCCGCCCGGCCCCACAGAGCCCGGGACAGCCCATCCAACCCCACCACAGAGAAAACTGCACCCACCCCATCATCCACTCATCTTCCAGACTACACAGACTACACAAGACAAGGAAGAGGTTGTTGGAAATATGTATATTTTTGTTATGGGTTCTAATGTTATTGTATGTTTGTTTGTGTGGAGGGTTATGTTTTCATTTGGATTAGTTAACCCCATACTTTGGCTAGTCCGGATTCTCACCTGAATAGTTAGAGTATAAAAGGAAGCCATTTCTTTTAGTGGGTGTTGGTGGTTGTGCTGTGTTAACATGTGCCTTCTTTAATAAAGTTTTCCAGTCCATGGACATATGTTATTCTAGGCTCGCATCATATTATTGGAAGGGACCTATGACCGCCGGCCAAAAAAGACGAGCCACCTGCAATTAAAAAAGAAAAAGATAAACAGAAATAAAAAGTAAAACAACACAAAAACATGCTACTAACTTCTAGATTTCAGAATGAGAAAATATGTGAAAGACGATGATACAAGAGGCTAAAAAACAAGAGAAATGGGCAAAGCCAAACAAAAAGTTGTGTGGAAGAATGACAAGTGAAAACTCTGCCAGGTAAAGGTAGTATTATTTGAGAGCGGGTTTGGGTCTGTCTTTGAATAATAGCCAAACTGTCATGGTGCTATGCCGTTGACCCAGCGTTTTGTGTTTTATATGATTATTGTCTTCTGTTCTAGTTTATTCTGATGTTGGTATTCTGTGTCCTCCCCTTGTGCCCTGTTCATGTTGTGGATTTTCTGTTTTATTTTGAAGGTCTGTGTTTGTTGTCACTGTGTTCATCCTCTGTGTTACCCTGTGTTTCTTGGTATCCTGGGCCCTATTTCAGGAAGCCGGTTTAGTGCAAACTCTGAGTAAGTATACCCTGAGTTAACGAAAACTCTGGGTTTTCGGTTTCACAAAGCGAGTTTAGATTAATTCTGAGTGAGTTACTATGACGACACACTCCGTGAAGCTAACCTGCCCCCTAGCAGGTTTACTTCAACTAACCCTGACCTTCTCCGCCTCTTTGTCGGAAACCTGACTGTAGGAAGTGTCAGACATGGCGTGCCCCTTCCTTGAAGAGCCAGTAGATGTTGAAGCCCAAATTCTCCGCAGAGCTCTCCGCCGGGAGAGAGTGATTAGAGCGCGTTTGGACATTTTATCATTTCCTGATGATTTCCTGTGTGAACGTTACCGTTTTTCAGCACAATCTATAATTTATTTGAATAACATCCTCAGGCCTAATATTGCTCATGTGACACATCGCGGACATTCTCTCAGTTCTGTACATATTATTTGTATTGCACTTCGGTTTTTTGCAAACGGGAGCTTTCTGTATAATATTGGTGACGCTGAGCACGTTTCCAAGGCTACCGTCTGTCGGGCAGTCAGGAATGTTACAGTTGCACTGAAACGTCTCCTGTACTCGTTTGTGGTGTTCCCCGGTCATAGACCACAAAATTGCAGGTATCAGGATGAACGAAACTTAATTCATGATGTGGTGATACTTGAACTACTACTTAAATTTTACATTTATTTTCAGGGTTCCCAGGCGTGATTGGCTGTATAGATGGCACTCACATTCCAATCATTGCTCCTTCAGTAAATGAAGGAGACTATGTGAACAGGAAGTCTTTCCACAGCATTAATGTACAGGTACATAGTTCCCTGTAGCATTTCAAACTAACAAATTATTTCATTATAGTAATGGATGCTAATTTGTGTTCTCTGCACTGTGAAGATCATATGTGATGCTGCCAACATTATCACAAATGTGGAAGCCAACTGCTCAGCCTCTGTGAGTGGTGGTGGTGGAGGACCCCCACCTGTTTTTCGGGCCTCCGCTTTTTTTCTGTTGGCTATAACGGGTCACATTTGAGCATACAGAGTAAGCAAATATGTACTTGTAATGTGCTCAGATAATTTCAATAAGTGCTTACAGAAAGAAAATTAATGTAGCCTCTAACTGCAATTGATTTACATAGGACAAACAGACCAAGCACTATGGCTCATAATACAATTACACCTTACCTGTTTGGACTATATTT
The DNA here is from genome assembly GCF_018398535.1 of Haplochromis burtoni. Lineage (NCBI taxonomy): Eukaryota > Metazoa > Chordata > Actinopteri > Cichliformes > Cichlidae > Haplochromis > Haplochromis burtoni. The sequence continues at coordinate 382,694 of NW_024582555.1, read as the reverse complement.
TTATATTTCATTTTTACTTGCTGCCAGGAACGTTTGGGGCCTGTTGGGTTGCACCTGCGCTCACATCACATCACAAAATAAAATGTATAAAATAAAAAAATAAAATAAAATAACGTGTTAAATGGGTGGAAATCCCTAGATCAATGTTTAAATTAACACTCACGCATTGACTCTGTCGGCTATGTTTTGCCATGCATGCTCCCTTTCTTTTGCAGCTGAGGCTGTGTTACTTTTTTTCCGCAAAATTTGCATGTTATCGGCATATGCTGCCATCAGAATTTCGGCCTCAAGCGCTGTAAAATACATTGACCGCGCCTTCTTTCCCTCCGTCTCCATGGTGACTCGCTTAATCTGTGCTCCACTAATCAGGGCTTTATGTATCCTCGTGCGCGCGCTTAACTTGGGGTTAAAGCAACTCCGCGTTGACTGAACTAATTGTTATCAGCCTTTCTGAAACCGAATATTCCGAGTTGGACAGTTCGGGGTTACTCAACCCTGAGTATCGTTTTTCACTCTGAGTTTTCTAAACCGGCTTCCTGAAATAGGGCCCTGTTCCTTAGTCTGCGTCTGCCCCTCACTCCGTTTCGTGATGATTTCAGGTTTGCTCTTTAGTTTTTCCCAGTTTAGCTTTTCTTCAGTAACTGCTCGTGCTTCATTGCCCGTTTTTGTCACTCTGCCACTCTGTAAATAAACTCTCACTCATATCATCCGTCGCTTGCCTGCATTTTGGGTCCTTTCCTCCAACACCACACGGCTCGCCACGGCAGCCGTGACACAAACAGCTCCCACTGGATATCAATGGCCGTTAATAACTGGCACTTGTGTTTCAATTGAGCGTATGAAACAACTAGTAATGTGTTGCTGGTCTTGGCAAGTTCGCCCTACCTTCAAGTTGATGGAATTACTTTCTTATGGATGAAAGCCTGGCTGTCTGAATCCATGATTTTAAGACTGTCACTGGTACACAGCATGTTCAAAGAGAGAATGCTCATGAAACATGAAACACCATATGAATATGTTAGCAAGGTTGCAGTCTTGATCTCTATGGTGTGACTTCTTTAAAGACAGGCTGCAAAAATCTGCAGCCTTGATGATGAGATGGTTGTTTAGCTGATACATTAAAAAAAATCCTAGCTTTTATGTCACACTGTGAAAGTGACAAATTCCCCACTGTTAATTAATTGCTTCAGCTAGGACTGCACATTAATGTACAACGGTGGAACAAGATTTAAACTATCCGAACAAGCAGCTGACAAAAACCCAGCACTAATCTTGTTAATTTTAACGAACAAGTAGCTCTGGGTTCTGACCTTGCATGTAATTTGTCTCGGTGAAAGTGACTGATCCTTCTGAGACAAAAATGCCAGCTTCTGTTGTTTGATCATTTGAATCTATAGAAGCTAAACACACTTCACAATAACAAGTGACATGCCAGCCAATTGCAGTCAACACTGAGAAAGTAATCAGTGTTTGATTAGATGTAATGCTTCTTGTATTGATCCCTCTGGGCACCAGGAGGCCACTTCAAGTGCTGTGAATGAGAAGAATTCGATCGTCCGATGAGGTTAAACACAGGCTGTTACTGCAGAGTGGCCTGTCTTGAACAACAGGAATGACAGGCAGGAATGAGATAACTGCCGGTGATCGGTGGTTGAATCAACGTTTATCCACTTCTGCCAATGTGTCGCTGATATATCAGACGGAAATGCTGTCAGGCCTTTTTGGTAGCTTTTTTTTTTGGCTGTCAGTGTCAGAACCGATTATTCTTTCAAGAGATTTGAAGACAACTGTGAGATGCAAAAGTCTCACAGTTGCTTTGATTTGATGAGATGTGACAGAATAAAGTCTGGGGAAAAATCTGGAAATATTGGTGTGATGCCTGGTGAGGCATAAGATGATTTACAGATAATGCTTTACTCTAAATTTTATGTTTTCAGCTTTTTGTGAACTTCCAGTCATGCTAACAGGTGTGAAAAACAGTTAAAAAATGACAGCCCTATGCTAATGATGCTTATAACGCATTACTTGTAACGCATTACTGTAATCTGATTACTTTTTTTAAGGTAACGAGTAAAGTAAGGGATTACTATTGCAAAAACGGTAATTAGATTACCGTTACTTCCTGTAGGAACGCTGCGTTACTGCGTTACTAAAACAGCTGTGTGCAGATCAACAGCGTTTAAAGCGTGGAAGTACTGACCTTACTTTGAGTTTGATTCCATAAAAAGTGACAAAAACATTAGTGTCCGCTGTGCGTGGGAAGAAAACTTCTTTTTACAGCGAAAAAAACCCTAAACTTCCAACAAGCACCGAGTAGCTACGACGTAATGGGAAACTCACAGAGAAACTCGCGGATTCTTCCACTGACCGCGGCACACCTGCACCAGGGTAAACCTCCGCCTGCCCCACTCCTGCTTTACAGGTGAAAATAGAGCAACAGGACCGCTGAGTCTTTGACTTTATTTATTTTCTGCTGTGTTTTACTTGCATCTATTTGAAAGACTGAGTGTAAACACAAAAAATATTTTATTTTATGTGCTGGAATGTGCAGAAAATAGGTTTAAATGTTAAACTAATTTCTTCCAGTCAGAGAATGTTGCATATAATTAAATTTTTGCTTGATGCATAAAGTTAAAAGATTAAAACTAATAAAACAAGTTTTAAAAAGAGACTTTTCCATTTGATTACATTTTGTATGATGGATTATGCAGAAAAAGTAGAATTGGGCTGAAAGATCTATCGCTTTATCACCTCTTCAGGTTGTAAATCGTGTTTTTAAAAAGAAACTAAGTAACTAAGTAATTAATTACTTTTGAAAATAAGTAATCAGTAAAGTAACGGGATTACTTTTTTGGGGAAGTAATCGGTAATTAGTTACTGATTACTTTTTTCAAGTAACTTGACCAACACTGCTTGTAACACTGTTGAGCTCATGGTTTCCAAGCAAGTTAATTTTCCTTTCAGCCTTTCATTAACACATGACAAACTGTGAATAAGTTGAGATAATTTCACTGTCAGATAATAACATTTGAACCTTCAGATGGATGAGATTTCTCTGCCTCTACACTAACACAAACAACCGTTTATTTTCCATAATATTCACATCATATTGGAAGACTTATTTTCCTACATAATCGCTGTTTTGGTCGATGCATTTTTGTAGATGCTGTGGCAGTTTTACAATGCCCATGTCATACCCGCGCCGCCGCAGAATCGCCTTCCAGACAAACGTTCTTTTAACTTTGGGAACAGGTGGTAGTCACTGGGTGCGGAGTCCGACTGTAGGGTGGGTCGGGGATATAGTTCACAGGAGAGCGACAGTTTGACGAGCAACGTGTGGACGCGCAGTGTCGTGGAGAATGCTGCCACAGCGTCTACAAAAATGCATCGGCCAAAATTGCGATTATGTAGGAAAATACATAAGCCTTCGAGCTTTAAAATGATGTAAATATTATGGAAAATAAATGGTTGTTTGTATTTCTAAACCAATAGGAGACCTTACTTGACCTATCCCTCGTAGATTGTTAGGCCTGCCTTTTCTTTTGTCCTCCACTTGTTCAATTTCAGATGTTTTTGTGATTTATTAACCTAAAAATGCAAATTAAAATTGCTTCTATATAAAGACAACACTGGTTCATTTCTTGAGTTAGGTGAATTTATTTTATGTTTGAATGATTCATAGGTCAGGGTTAAGTAGCTCACAAAGCAAGCAAAGAAGAAAGCGTCTCGAAAATGGAAATATACAAAAAGTGAACTAAAAATAGGTAGAAGAGCAGCAATCATCCTGGAAAACCTTAAACCACTTAAACAGTACTAGAATTTCTTTTCTTTTTTTGGGTGTACGTAAAGTAATATAAAGAAATGAGGAGTGGCTCAAGACTTTTGCACAATATCGTACATTCTTATGTTTATTCAATCCACAGGGGCCACTTCATATTGAGGCATCTCAAGGCACGTTATTATCACAAGGTAAAGACCCTACGATATTAGAGAGGAAGCCATAACAATCCTGTGATCCCCTATGAGCAGTTTGGAAATATTTACAGCAGCAGCAAATTGCACACAGCTAGGATATAATTATGTTGCTGATGCTGAGAAGATGTTTAAACTGCATATTGAAATAACACAATTCTCAATTTTATTTTCTCAAGTATTACAAACTTGATGCTTAATGTTAAAACCAAACAAAACCCTAATCTTCGCTTGATCTACCAACTTGATGTGTTAGCGGATCTTGCTGTGAGCCACAGGACGTAATGTTGGATACGGCATGTTCTGCATTATTTTGGTAGGTCATGAGGTGTCATTCATTAGATTTAAATTGAGCGTGAGTAGTGTTTCCAGGGTTTCTGCTATTTTGCTTGGTTAACAAAGCACTTTCCATCTGCTACTTCTTCTGTGCTTGCCCACTGCTAAAGCACCGGGGAATTTATTTCCAACTGTCAGCATGAATAGAAAGTAATACAGAATGTACCATCGTGTGAGCTTACTACTATAACCTTATTCACATGGTGATGAATCATGGTAAATTCTACTTTGATGAACAGATGTCAGGTGAACAATTGAAGTTAAAGTGGTATTAGGTTTAAAATGTCTCCTGGCTTCATACTTAATAGTTCTACTAACTCTAATGAGCTGTTATTACAATGGGAACTAAAGAATACCTTATTCCCCAGTCACACTGGGAAAAACAGTGGTTGGAGACCGCAGCATGACCAAGATTTTTGGGACTGTGTGAAGGATGGTGATTTACCTGCAGGACATAGGCACTCATCAACTTTTCCCTTGTTTTTTCAAATTCAAATTCAAATTCAAATTCAAATTTTATTCGTCACGTACACAGTCATACACAGTACGATATGTAGTGAAATGCTTGGACAACTGCTCGTGACCTAAAGAAAACAAAAAAGGAAAGGCTATGAATAAGATAGGAAATAAATATGAAAAATTAAAAAGGGTAAATTTAACTAGGAAGGAATAAAATATAAATTAAGGTTAAAAATGAAATAACTGTACAACACAAATTAGAATGAAGGGTAAATTTAACTGGGAGAATAAGATAAAATATATAAATTAAAGTTGAAAATAAAATAACTGTCAACAAAATACACAATACACAATATAGAACTATATAAGAATGTATGAAGAAATCTAAATATAAATAAATATATACACAATAACAGCAGCTGTACAAGTATTAACCGGAAATGAAGAATATAGTGACCAGTGTTGTGCAAAAACAAAGTCCAGAAAGTCCAGTGTGTGTGTAAGAACCATATGTGTGGGTCAGTACTGTGTGGTGGTGTGATTGAGAGACCGTATCGCCTGCGGGAAGAAGCTCCTCCTCAGTCTCTCTGTGTTGGTCTTCAGGGAGCGGAATCGCTTTCCTGACCTCAGCAGAGAGAACAGTCTGTTGTTGGGATGGCTGAGGTCCTTCACCATCTTCCTGGCCTTGGTCCAGCACCGCCTGCTGTAGATTGAGTGCAGGTCAGGGAGCTCGGAGCGGATGGTGCGCTCAGCTGACCGCACAACCCTCTGTAGAGCTCGTCTGTCCTGCATGGTGCTGTTCCCGAACCAGGTTAAGATGTTTCCCGCCAGGATGCTCTCTATGGTGCACGAGTAAAAGTTCCTGAGCACCTTGGAGGGCAGTTGGAAGTCTCTCAAGCGTCTGAGGTGGTAGAGACGCTGTCGGGCCTTTTTCACCACGGTGTTGATGTGACAGGACCATGACAGGTCCTGCGTGATGTGAACTCCGAGGTATTTGAAGCTGTCCACTCTCTCCACTGGGCACTCGTTGATGACGGGGGTCTGGTAGTTCCTCTCCTGCTTAGTGCTGAAGTCCACTATCAGCTCCTTTGTCTTACTGACGTTTAGAAGGAGGTTGTTCCTCTGGCACCAGTTCTCCAGATTCCTAATCTCCTTCAGGTAGGCCGTCTCGTTGTTATCAGAGATCAGGCCCACCACGACGGTGTCGTCAGCAAACTTGATGATGGTGGTGGAGCTGGTAGTGGCCACACAGTCATATGTGTACAAAGAGTACAGCAGGGGGCTCAGAACACACCCCTGGGGGGCTCCAGTGCTGAGAGTGGTGGAGGCTGAGACATGTCCGCCCATCCTTACTGCCTGTGGTCTGCCAGTTAGGAAGTTGGAGATCCACTGACACATAGATGAGCTGAGTTGAGTTGTTTTTTACAGTAATTTAACGAGAATATAATTACTCGCTACCCAGTTGAACTGACTCGCAAAGAGACACACTGCAGATGAGCTGCGCTAATGGCCATCGTGGGGTCAATCCTTCGATTGCACAATGAAGTCCAGGATACCTTGGCTTCCTTGCTTTCTGCCCTCGGTAAACAATTTGCTGATAGATAACTATCAGAACTATAGTCTCAGTCGTTAGTTTAAGGTGAATAATAGACAGAATTAGATTTGAAAACAAGTTTAAAATAAGGGTTTGTTTTAGGGCAGGTCTTGTATCAGGGAAAAGTGTCTTCTGCAGATCTGACGTTCACTCGTGACATCAAAATGTCATGATGACAGTGAAAATGCTCAGCTTAAGGCTTCACAACGTGACATGACTAACCAATGGGCCACACTATGGTGGCTATGTTAATCTATCATACACATTCTGTGGATTAAACTGGCAATCTCTCCAAGTTTATGAGGAGGAAACAACACCGTCTTATTTAAACTGAACTTGCACTGTTTATTTGAACCCAAACGGTATTTTATCCAAACAATATTGTTACACTACAAGAGTTCCAATTCAGACTGAAAGAAGCTATTTTGGTGAAAGAAAGTAGTTTTGAAAACATCTATCAAATATGTGGGTAAAGAAAAATGTTCCTTCCTCCGAGTTTCATGTCTTTAAGTGTGTTACAGTGTACAGACATGAGGTGAACGTAAAAGCAGCTCTACACTTCCAAACCAATTCTGTGAAAACTCCTCATCTTGCAGTCCTCGGGACCTTGGTTGACCTCATCAACCTCGACATACAAAGGGCATGAAAAACGCTCTCCTTCAAGCAGCTCATATGGTCCCTATACAGTGTGTGGCCACCGTGTCCGAGAGATTAGAGCAGGCTGCAGAAGCAGAATAAACGACCTGATCTCAGTTAGGGGGGTTGCGGCGCTGCAGTTTATGGAAAAATGAAAACCTTGTGATGGTGTCTTTGAGGGGTGACAACTTGCAGATTGCAGTATCCAGTGGGGTGCCATTTGGTTTGTTCCTATCTCTGCCCTGCACAGGTGGGTGGTGGTGCAGATCTCTTTCTTTTCCCGCTCTGCTTCTTCCTCTTGGAATGTTTAGCTGGCCAGGGTTTGATATGGCAGCGCCCCCGCTAAATAATCACAGCTCAGAGGGGGTGTACAATCCTTCACCCGGGCATCCAGGGATTTGGAAAAGTTGTCTCAAGGGAGGATGATGGTGGTGGTGGTGGTGGAGGTTTGGATGCCCAGCGAGTGTAGTTTCATAGACGGATGATATATGTGGAATAGGATCAAAAGGGCGTATTTTGGCCGAGCAGCGGTTTTCACAGCGGTGTTCGGCTGAGTGGCTCTGTTTCTTAGCCGGCCTGTGTTTTTCTTTTTCTCGCCTTTTTTTTTTATCTCTTCTTCAAACTCTTAGGCTTTGTGCTCTCTCCTTCAATCCACTCTTTTCATCTCAGTCATTGTCCCTTTCTTCTTGCCCCCGTTTTTTCTGTGAGAGGCGGCAACACTGGGGCTTTCAGTTTGGATCCTCCTGCTGAGGGCTTGTCCACGGGCATCAAATCAGCTTTACTCAATTTTGCTGACAGCTCACTCTGAAATGTCAACAGTTGCTTTTCTTCTCATCCGCCACCACAGTCTGTAATTACTCTCATCATCACCTTCACTATTATTATCATCATCATCATCGCTATCGCCATCATCTTTAATCATCATCCCTGTTTTGAACATTCAATCTTTCTTTCTTTCAACATGCTTGTCAAATCAAAGCAGTCATTTCCACAGCATTACCAACTGATTCTGTCTGTAACTGCACACAGAAAAACAGGATGGAGAAATGCCTTTTCAGATTTCTAAGCACCACTTTAAGACCAAAACAACATCAAAATAGCAGGTTGTTTGCAAATTGCAGTTAGCAGTTGCTAGGTAAACACTTTGACTACTCAACATTCAACATGTGCTGCACTTGTAGAATCTGTTTGCAGCTTCCAAACAAGCACCCATGATGACAAGAGGTGAAATCATTTGGCACTGGGGACAAAATGACATATGTCATTGCTTAGAGGTGCACTCTGTGGGCAATGGGCAAGAAATGATAAATTAGCTTTCCATTGTTGCCTCAGGTGTTTTCCTGCTCATTTACAACAGAACTTTGTCATTATAGCCTAAGCTGCAAGACATTAGTTGCTAATTTCAGACAGAGACTCATCCAAACCTGAAATGGTGCATAATTGCACAGTGGGGAGAGTTGTGCACCAGCGAGTGGAGTAACTAGCTGATCTGTGATGTCCTTCAATCAACGCCGCCCAGCACACATCCACATCATCACTCTGCACAGCTCATCTATAATTTAGAAAGATGAAAGATTTATTTTGTCAAAAAATTAGGCTTCCAGTGATTCAGGTGCTTCAAGGTATGTTAAATACAAAGTGCCTATATTAATACACATCATCATCCAGAAGGAGCACAAATTAAATCTGTTTTTTCTTTTTTATGTTTAAGAAGGTGCATCATTTTTGCAGGCCTGTAACCTTTAACTGTGTTCCCTTTTCTTAGGTTTACTTAATACTTGGCTAATGATGTGGGTTTGAATAAACAACACCATTTATTTATTGCAGCTTTGTTTTCATGCATCATGTCTGAAAATAGATTTGGTATCAGGATCATGTGGTAATAACTGGGATTCATGTGTTATACCGTACTGCGAAGCATTTGCGCCCCTCTTGATCTCTTAGTTTGTTTGCATATTTGTCACACTTATGTGGGTCAGACCATCCAAAACATGTTAATATACAAAATGCAGTTTTTAAAAAATTGTTATTTCATTTATTAAAGATTTTTAAAAAAGTTATCCCAACCCACCTGTGCTAAAAAGTATTTCCCCCTAAGCCTAACAACTGGTTGTGCAACCCCTTGGCAACAAGTACTGCAGTCAAGAATGTCCAGTGACTGACAGTTAGTCTTTCACATTTCTGTCAAGGAATTTTGGGCTGCTCTTCTTTGCAGAATTATTTTTATTCAGCCACATCGCAGCATTTTAAAGACTAAATAACCTATTTAACGTTAACAGGAGTTAAGTTCGAACTTTGACTAGGTCACTCCAAAACCTTCACTTCGTTTTTTGAGCCATCCAAAGTGGACTTTCTGCTGTGTTTCTGATCATTGCTGCATAACTCAAGCTTCAGGCTGGACATTTTACTTGACTTACTGTCCAATCATCCTATTCGTCCAGTACTTTGGCCATGATACCTAAAACAATTTGACCTGCTAGACGAAAACAGGTTTCAGATTTGCTGTCAGCAAGTGACATTTTTTATGGTAAGCTAAAAATCCCAAAAGCAAAATGCTTGCTGATCAGTGTAATCCGTATGTGTAAATGGATATAATGAAAAACCTAATTAGTGTGAGTGAGCAGTTTCTGTGCTCTCATCCGAGAGATGCGAAATAACAGGAAACCCAGCAAGAAGGCGAAAGCTGCTGGAGAGCAAACAGGTAACTACAGAACAATTCAGTGTTCTCCACAGAGGTAGCCATTTCCTCACTTGGAAGATAAAGGGATGATGGATCATTTGATACGGTAGTGTTTTAGAAAGATGTGGTTATGTGGCTACACAAATGGGGGAAGAGTCATTTTCTCAACAGCGGGAGGCTCTTGCTGCTCAGAGACCAGCAGTAACTGTGTGAACGATACCCTAATGCCCTCATGTCTGCATTAGCTGATACACGCCTGCGTCTGGCCGTAATTTGTTTCAGCTTTGAGGCATATCACAGACGAATGGTCCGGGTTTTAAATCAGAGCGTTGATAAATATTGTGAAAGTGTGATCATAAGTCTGTTTATTGTAGATGTTGATATAAAACAGCTCTTTTTATGCACAGGAGGGCACACTGTGTTTTTACGAGCTGCACTGCTTGTCGCTGTGATTAAGGATGTGTTAGACTATAAACTTTTACAGCACAGGAATAATTGCTTGCTGTTTTTAGGAATATTACATCTCTCCAAAGGGAGCTTAAAAAAACCCTGCAATGAACCATGGCTCAATGCTCTGTGATTGTTTGTTGAGAAAGATGGACATAAATCATGCGGGGCATAAAAAAAATCTTTGATAGGACCGTTGAATTATATATAGCGTGCTGTTTATTTTGTAAGCTTTCAAAGAGCACTTATTAATGATGTGAATGTCACAATAATTGGCAGTATTTGATAAGCCTTTGCTTTCAAAAATAGATGTGAAAAGACTGAAGGTCACTGGAAGGATTATCTAAGAAATATCTCAGATGCATGTAGTTCTTTTATTCCAGTCAACAAAACACCAAGTACAGGTTTTATCACCTTTTCATGCCTTTTTTATCATTCAAGTTTTATAGCTTCACTAATTACCAAAAATGAAAGAGAAACCACACCCTACAAATCACATTATCCTCAGAATTTATTTAGTTTGGGCACCATTACATGTTTTCTCATTACTCAGTCCTGCATTTGGACAACTCTCCTCTGCATGTCCAACAAACACAGTAACTATAACCAAATATTTATTCTTTGTATATTTCAAATCTTTGAATCCTTTTAAACAACGTATTTCCTCAGAAATCTGAAAATATTATTGCAACAGAGTGCAGCCTTTGTGTGAATGGGGGAAGAAAAACAAAGCACACTCACATGCACAGACACACTTATCACCAAATGTTTAATTTACTGGGAAAACATGTCCAAAAATTAGTTCAAGCGGCTTTTCTATGTGCAAATGTTCGCTGTCACAGCACGATCAGGAAGTCTTTCTTGTTTGTATTGTCTGAACTCTTGATGTTGTGTTTACAACCTGTAGGAAAGACATTTTTAACACCACTCGGCCACTGTTGGTTTCCCAAATGAGGATGGACAGGCTTTTCTTTTGGTCAACGCGTGCACACACACACACTCCCTGATCTGCTAAACAGATGTGGGAACAGTTACACTGTACAGTCCTGACATGCAGCACCGACCCTGCAATCAAACTGCAGGCAACATGATTAACAACTTATCTGAACTCACTCAAGTTGCTGGAATGTCAGCCAAGAAGTCGTCGGCTATACTCGGTAGTTTTAGTTGACAACTGCAAGACAAGTTGATTACAGCATTTCAAAGTTTCTTAAAAAACTGCAAAAACCACTGTTTGGGGATTTTTTTTTCTTGGATGTTTATTATTAAGGGTTTCTTTGTGTTTAAGTTCAGTCCAGAAATCTGTAGAAAGTCATGAAATGAAGAACGGCAAGAAATACAGAATGTGGCTGTTACAGATAAAAGACAGCTCTATGGATGACAGCTTAAACACAAGCTGGTTCAGGCTATTGTCCTCCACAAATATACCAATTAAAGCTCCGTACAATAGAGCGAGGTTGACAGACTGCTTTAGCTGATTTTGAAGGCAGATGTAGACACTGATATTTGAGAGATTTATAAATTGTATGTTGATTATGATTTTAAATAAGGAGTCATCTGTATAGACACATTACAACAAATAAATAAATAAACTTAGAAGATTTATTTGTGTATGAATGACGGTGTTTATACAACTTGGATTAAACTCGCTGACCCAGATATATCAAATGAAAATGACATTGTCTCCTACAGGAGAAAGTCATCTTTGAATAGTAAACTGCTGCATCAAAACTAGAAAACACTTGACACTACAAACTTACGAAAAAGACACAGATGTATTCTAGAGAGGCTGGAAGGAGAATGCCATTTGTTGCTAGATTAATCGCTGTTATTTTAAAAGTCAGCCTGTAACCACCTAACCCAAGCCCCGCCTGTCACGTTTCCCAACTGAAGTTGTCAGCATCATTCAGCTGCCGCTCAGACCTCAGAACTTGCATATTAAAACCATCGCCTTTGTTCTTCTCTATAAATCTCCTGCAAACTGAAGGGTCACTGCAACCTGAGACTGCAGCAGGTGGAACTATATCATGTACTACTGCACTGAGCTCACCCAGAGCAGATCAGAGCAAAGCAAGCAACACGATAGCCACTTAAAGTCCAAGACAGTGGGGAGAGAAATTATAGCGAGAGACTCGCCGCAGAGGGAGCTTGTTGTATTCCTTTATTTAACTTAAAGTACTTGACAGTTGAAGTATTTAGCCACGATTAATGCTGAACTATATCAGAAGCAATGCCTTTCTTGTACACATTATATTCTTAGTCATCATGAACAAAATAGAACAGGTGTATCTAGCCAGTTTTACCTTTTACAGTACCTTATAAGTATGATTCATCTGTGTACAGTAAAGTTAATGAGTCTTGGTTCCATTTTGCTAGAAATCTACACATTTGCATGTTATATCTGTCCATTTTATAAACCAAAATGCCATATCATTTTAAGATAATCCCCAGCATGAACATTTATTATTCCATTTTTGGGGGGAATATCAAAATAACGTCGTGTGCTGGTGTTTTTTTTTTGTTTGTTTTTTTAAGCAAATTTAAACTCTCTAAATTTTATGTTGAACTTGCACCTATTTAAAAACTCCATATTCCTTCCAGCTATTTAAACACAAACTGCTCAGGAAAGGCTTGAAAATCCCCCTCATTACAAAAAACCCCAATATGGGATGACAGGCATCTGTTCAGTTTACATGGAATCACCAAATATCTGTAGCTATAAATCAGAAATTCCAACATGTTGTATTTAAAAACTTGAAATGGGTAAGCTGTGCTACACAGTAAACCTAATAAGTGTGCGACACAACATGAAGAATTTTACATGACACATGCTCATTTGTCTCCTTGGAGAGGCACCACTAAACAGGTTGCACACAAGCTGCAGTACTTCTGCAGTGTATCGCCTGGGATGCTGCCATCTGTTCACAGAAGACTGTATCTCTTTGTTAGAAGACAAACTGTTACTGGAACTACTTTATGTTATAATCACTGTCTGTGTAAGCTCAAACAGCTAAAAGTGAGAAAGCAGAAACTTTTAATTTTACTGAGCTCGCAATAAATCCCGCAACTGTCAGCTTCATTGTCACTAGCTGTAGAAAATGACTCACCAGGTGTGTTTTCTTAAGATTATATTTTGCAGCCCCAACCATGCTTCAGTGCACTGGAATATGGATGTAATGTGCTTTGATGTTGTGCTCAGCTGACCTCATTACATACACCTGGGAGAGCAAGTTTTATTTAATGTCCATTATAGCTGTGCTTGTTCTCAAGTTGCATGACCAAACAGTCACCGGTGTATAAACCTGTAATTAAAGTGTCAACAAAAGACATGCAGCCAGTCACAGAAGCAGTGTGGTGCACACATGCTAAACAGCTTTAAAGGTGCTTTACTGTGTATACTGGAGCAGCGTTTGTCACATGTGAGGACCGGTATTTTAGACCAAAACAAAGCCAGAGTCAGCCTGGACTTGTCATGGTTTTATCCCTCTCTTTGAATACATTTTTCTTTTTTTTGTAAGTGAAGAATTAGGTTTCTTTGTTTGAAGAAATTCATTCAAGTCATTTAAAACTGGACATTCCAGTTTGATGTGTTCTTGCTTTTTACAATGCAGTGTAGGATGTTATGCTTTGCTGTCTGTATGAATATAGTGCGGGATTTGGATGCATTACCTATGGAAGGGACCTAAAGCGAGAGTTTTCAGTCTAATGAAGCACCTCTCCCTTTACCTGATTCGTTATAACAGGAACTTGAATAACTGAGGGTATGATCAGTTTAAAAGTGGTTGGGGCCTCTGGATGTCTGGGGCCTGGATCTCCTCCATGCCTGCTTCATGCCCTGGGGGACGGGGCTATGGCTCGCTACATCCTCTTGCAGACCATTACATGTGGAAACCATTTGAATACAAGCGCGCTGATCCACACAGGTGTGCACACGGATGTTCACTGCTCATAGACTTAAATTACACCTTTCTTGGCTGCTACTTCAAAGCACATTGTGCGCTGTCTGTCCTGCGTGCTGCACAACAACATTGAATATTTAGTATTTACTGCTGTTTACACTTAGCTAGATTAATGCGATGGTGTTGTGTTTAGTATGTTCCTTTGTTTTTTTTGTTTTTTTTGCTTGTTTTCTATTCTTCTTCTCTCAACAGGTGATCCAGGAGAGTTCTGTCCCTCTCCCCTTCTGTTTTTCCTTTCCTTCCTCTTTCTTTCTCCCTTTCCTATCCCTCACTCATGTCTGTCCCGTCTGTAACATCTGAAAATAAAATATAATAAATAATAAAACAAGCAAATGGACCAATACGGCAATGCCACGATGATCCATTTGGCAAAGTAAATCCATTGGGTATCCTTGGTGGTCTTCAGACAACAATCCTGATAGCTAAAGAACCAAATGGGACAGGCAAAAAATAAATAACTAAATAAATAAATAAATAAAAGTGGTTACATGGACTCAGTATTGCACAAAGTGCTGTAGCAATTTAAATTGTATTTGCAACATGTTTGAGCTTTCCCTTAATAGCACCACTGAAGAAGGATGAAGTTACAGCAGGGCAAACACATGTGCTACATGGTCTCAGGAATCCAGTCGGTTAAAATGCAGAAAATGTATAAATGTTTTTATGCTTAATGCTAATAATTAGGTGCCAAGTCCGTTTTATATTGCAGGAATTGTAGCGAATGGAGCACAGATTCGACCCATTTTGTAGGGCATTTATCACCGAGAATATTAAATCAATAAATTTAATTTAACTTTAATCTGGAAAGAAAAACTCATCTTATTTCCACATCTCCTACGCTGGGCTTTGAGACAGTGTCGGACCTTAAAGTTTCTAGTGAGAGTACACTAAGTGGAAAAACGGATGCAAACATATTGATTCCCAGGTTAACAATCCAACAAATTAACTGCCTTTTCATGCAGCAACACTTTAGCCTATTCTTTAGATTTGTGTCATCTGTTCCTTTGCTGATGTCTCTTCGTGAATTTGTCAGCAATCAGTTGGTCCATTTTGTGCAGAAAATGTGTCAAACAATGCATCAAATGCCTTCTTTTATGTGAGCACACACAGCAAAAAGCCTAGGTTGACAAAAGAAGTTGAAAACCACCAGTGTGATACCTCTTCTGAGAGGTTATAGGTTTTGTGAAGCTGCTGACACAAAGAAAAACTGAATATGTTCATATTACACTCCTCAGGACCAGCTACCCAGTTTATTATTTGCTAAGGATAACATCATTCCTGCAGATAATCACACAGAAAATTCTTTGCATGCATGTATGTTAAAAATGTTACACCTCATATATAGAACTTCAACTTAAATTTTGTGAAATTGCAGTAATGCTGGAAATGGATGCATTTACAGCACTTTTATGATCTCTACTGAACCAAAGAAGCACTTTGAGGAGTTTTTCAGTTCTTTTGGGAACAGAACATTTTGCTCTATCACTTCACTTTTATCCATCAAATCTCTGCCCCAGTGTGGTGAGGGTAATATCAGTAATGAAATACTGCATAAATAGGCAATTATAATAATTACTAGCACCCCACCTTTTTCTATTCAGAAAGCCCATTCCAGTGTAATGAAATCCAACTTTAATATTCCATTTGCTTTTAGTCAGAGAGGGAAAAGCTTTTTTCATTTTTTAGTGAGTTGGACCTTTTTTTTTTTTACCTCTTTGTCTTTTCTATAACTTCTTACCTTCTTAACACTTTTTACCATTTTACTATATATCTATATACTTAACTTCAGATATAAACTGCTAACGCATGTACACATATTCGCTTGTTTATGTATTACATTTATGTGATCATGTCTCTTAAAATATTTGGGACCACAAAGGTCATTCATCAAAACCTGTTTTAGTGGAAAACGATCCTCATGTTTGAGTACCATGATGCTGGCTTAGCTGATATAATGAAAATGTTTTTTAGTTTTTAGTTTCACCTCGGACATTTTGCAGTGTGCCCTGATTTTAATTTGCTGCATAGCCCAGATCAATGTTATTTAATCTAGGCTAAACTTCATTTTGTTGTTCTCTGTTGTTGATGTTGCTGTTGGGCTGTTGGAGGGCTGCAAATGATTTTATCATGATCAGTCTTCATCAGGAGGAAAATGTGTTTTACCACATTTTCCTCCTGATGAAGACTGATCATGATAAAATCATAAAATATAAAAAATATAAAAAATATCTCACAATACCTTTACGTCACCTTTACGTCACCTCCTCTCTATCTTTTTTTTTAATAGTAAGCAGGTCAAGCAAACAACACCTGATCTAATTACTTAGGTTGCAACAAACAAATAAGTTTGGCACAAGATGACCTCTCATTAACGAATCATTAACGTCCAGAAGGTGGACATAAAGTCTGGAAGAGAAAGATTCGGTTTTTGAGAAGAGGAAACGTTTCTCATCAGCACTGCCCTACACCCACTAATGATTCCAGGAAAGATCACACAGACTAAAAAAGACCCTTTTTTTAAATCAGATTAAAAGATTCCTGAGCTTTCTCCTGGTTGAAGCAGGAGACATCTTGGTGATGAGTCGTCGTAATTCAAAGGTCTTTGTTTGATCTTTAGGAAAATGGCAGAATGCAACACCTTCTTTTCAGAAGGCCCCTCATTTTCAAGTCTGTAAGCCATTAACTCGCTTCCAGGTTAGAAAAAAAATACAATTAAAGAGGGGCTAGAAACTGTACATTTTGTCCACTGCATTGCAAAGTATTAGTGAAATGGAGATGATGAAGAGACTCAGTCAAACTTTTGATCATTCAATTCCCTGTACATGTTCACTTTTTCTACTTTCCATCAACAACTTAAAAAAGGTGATCAGGAATGTGGATCTCTGAATGTCAGGTGGAATCTGAAGCATTTCATGCACAGCTGGATGCTCACTCTGTGATGCATTTCCCAGGTTCACATTTTTTGACTTCCCTAGTGCCTAATATGATCTAGATGAGGTCAGTAGTGTTTGAACTGTCTATCCTGCAGACCACAGTTTTTGTGTCTGCAGACCTGTCTTTAGCGCCATACTGAGCAAACTGTTCCGACCTCATTCCTGTTTCCCATCTATACTTCCAGCACAACACCGACAACTGCATCCTCGTGAAATTTTCCAATGATATAGCAATTGTCTGCTTAATCACTCATGAAAGTCACTGATTGAAGAAAAATAAGAACAACACTGTAGCCAGACAAAAAAATCAGAGCTGCGTCTCTGTGAGCAAGTGACGAAATAAATTTTTTCACAAATAACATTTTAACCACCAAAGAAAAAATTCCTTATAAACATCTCACAGACTTAACATTACGTACAGCTACTTTCAGTACCACTGATATTGTTTTCCCCCTATTGATCTTTCTGAGTTAACTTAATAATAATTAAAATTACTGTTTTACTGCAGAATGAATTAATAACTTCCTTTAAACCATTGAGGTGTCTTTTAGACCCCATTCCTACAAGACTGCTCAAAAAGTCCTACTATTGCTTCAATCTTCAATATGATCAATCCTTCTCAATCCACAGGCCTTCAAGCTGGCGGTAGTTAAACCATTACTCAATAGTAATGAGTAGTTGTAAAACAACTAACTAATCTGCACAGGACTGGTTTATTTGAAGAGTTTCAGTCAGGTTTCAGAGCTCATCACAGCACAGAGACAACATTAGTGAAATGATCTTCTAATGACCTACGACAGTAAACTCATCTCTGTGCTCTCCTAGCAGACCTCAGTGCAGGGTTTGATACTATTGACCATAATATTTTATTACAGTGATTACAGCCTGCTGTTGGTATTAAAGCTACTGAGCTACAGCGGTACGAATCTTTTATCTAAGAGACTCCAATTGTTCATGTAAATGGAGAGTCCTCTTCACACAGAAAGGTTAATTATGGAGTTCCACGCTAGGACCAAAAAACATACTAAACTTTTAAATGAGTTATCAGATACACTTGGGCCCTTGGCACCAGTCAAGTCTAAATGTGGGAAGTTCTCTATAAGCAGTATAGAGATTCATTTTTTCACTTGTACTAAAGTCTTAACAATTAGGTGGCTGTAATAGGTTTCCAATCTGTTCGTGTAAAATGCTGCTAATATGGTGTGATTTGTCGGCTCCTCACTGTGAAGACAAATTTTTGAATCCCCAAACTATGTCAAATTATCCAGTTAACTTTCTAATACTTCCTGAGAATAAATCAGACGGGAAATTCTTCCACTTTGCAACTTCCTTGTCTCAGCTTTGTGTGCGTCTACACAGCAACTCTGATTTTTCTTGGATAGTGTTAGCTTCCTCCCGTTGTTTGGACTTCACCAAAGGATGTTATAATAGTGAACACCTATCCTGTGCATAGCCTGGCTTCCTTACGTTTACTACACACAATACATTTTTAAACGTATGGGCTTATTTCTTTATTTTATTGCTTTGCCTTTTCTCTCAGACCTCTCAGAGGGTACAGTTAGGATTCACTAGAGTTCAACCTGTTCTTACTGCAGTGACTTTGAAATGTGTCTTTAAAAACAGTTTTCTATTTTCCACAAAAACACATCCATCCTCAAAGCCTCTGTAAATGAAAAGAGAAAGTGAATTATTGCTCTCAGCTTTAGAAATCTGTGCACAGTGGGAGTGATGGCTCTCTTTCTGTTTCAGATCTGTTTGAGTGATTACATTATATCTCACACTGTGTCCTCTGACGCAGGGTCAAGGTACAGCACAGATGAGCCTCCGTTTCCTCTCCAAGTAAAGTGGGCTCACCGTATCAAGCTTTTCACCACAGATGCATCTTGACTAATGGAAACACCTCTAGCACATTATTGTATCTCATATCCCCATGGTGGCAGACTGTAAACCATTAAATAACACAGTCACAGTGTTATTTATACTCTAAGCACTAAGAGCAAAAGCGGGGACAGGAGAGAGTGTGTTCAAGGTGTCCTTAATGGCTTGAGCTCATGTTCACGTAACACTAACTTTAAAGCCTGTGAAAGTAAGTTTTACTACTTATTGAATTTGTTTACTCACACCTGCAGCTAACAAAACAAGTCAATCAGTATGCTGTTAGGCGCTGTGGGGAAAACAGAAAAGGGTGATAGGGAAACAAATAGAAACTTATCCATCTTTAAAAAAACAATATGAGTCCCACTAATGAGGTCAAACCAGAGGTCACACACGTCCTTTCTTAAGACATTGAAGTAGACGAGACAGTACTTTTACACACCAGTAAATGCTTTCCTTTTTTATGATTACAACTTGCTTGACTCCTAATTTGTTTTTCACCACAGTAATTCCTCACAGAGGAAATGGTTGTAATGATTAAAGTTTCGATTGGCAGAGGTGGACTGTCAATGTGTTTCCTGTCTGTATTTTAATGGCTTCCCATACTGTTGAAACAACAGTTCCCTCTTTGTCTTATTTCGTCCACTTGTTATTGACCAGTCAATGTTCCACTCATTCTCCATGTTGACTTTAGATTCTCTGAAATGCGAGACAAACAGGAAAAGCTGGGTCCAGTGTGTGAAAGGTATGAATTGATTTACATTAATTTGTTGGAAACACTTTACACTTGACTGGTTAACAGAAGAATAGCTTATATAATATTATTTATTTATTATTTATTCCATTTTGCATCAAAGTACCTTTTTCATTACAGAATGTACACCATATTATTCATATATCTGAATTTTTCATCCTCTAAAAGGCTTTGAGCTTCATTCACTAATATATACATATGTTGATATGTATAAGAAAATGTGCAAAATTACCATCAGATTTATGAAACATGCACAATGACAAATTTTATTCTTACCACCATGCATACATTAGTAAATCACAATCATTCATCGGTGGGTTTCTGCTGGCTACTTGCAGTCATCATGCTGTCATGTCCTTTTCTCTACAGAGATGCTCCCCTTATAAAAAAAAACAAAAAAGAAACCCAAAAGGAAAATAGCAACGGCATCAGATTTGAAACATGAAAGCAAAGCCTAACAAACCATTAAAAAGAGAAGAAAGCAGGTGGAGGACAAGCTGCACCCTCTGATCTGCCAGCCGAGGATGAGAAACAAACTGCAGTAATAGAGAAGCCATCCATATTCTCCAGCATCTGTGGGATGGTGCCAAGAAACTATGATAGCATCCAGCAAGCATAAGTAGTTATTTTAAATGAATGAATAAAAGATGAATGAAATAACTAAATGAATACAGTAATGCTATAAGAATATTTTTGAAGCTGAAGTTGAAGCCTATAAATTTTCAGCTACACCTTGTTTGCAAATGAGGTCCAGTGTCTTTGTTATTTCACATTACCTCTATACTTGTTCATCAACATAGCTGAGCATTAGGCTGAACATTCAGCTCAGTTGAAGCAGAAGGATGAAGCTGTTGGAGCTCTGAATAGGATTCCATCTGAAGATACAGAACCACAAACTTTAGGAAGCTTATCACTGAAATATTGTGTCCTTTTATTGCAAACCAAACAGAATGACTTGTGTCTACAGGCTCACTGAGGACACTGGGCAGCATGTTTACAATAATTCTAGCTCTTGAAAGTTGAAATACTACGGTTACTAAGCAACAGCAGAACACACACTTTACTCGTTACATTACCTTTGGTGTTTGCTGACAACAAAGTTTTCTCCTTGATTTCGGCACATTTCTATGATGTAGCCACAACACTTAATGGAAAGGTTTGAAAGGTTAGTTTTGGTTAATGTAATATGTCAGATCATTTCAAGGTAGCATTATGAGGCTGCAATGTCTAAGCTTCTTCAACAAAGTTATATTTTGTATGTGTACATGTTCTATTTTTGTTTTTGTTATTTTTAATACATTTCCAAGAATTTCAAGCAAACTTTTTTTTCACTATGCCATTAAATTGTGTGCAGAATATTATGGTTATAAAATGTAAAAATACATTCAATCCATTTGGAATAAAGCTATAACACGACAAAATGTGGATGCAGTGCATCTGAAGATTTATGAACCCATATTACATATTTAATGATTTTTATATGGTGGTTGACCTTGACTGGTCCAATCAGGGTTACGGCTAAATTATGTTCTTAATCATCTCAACAATCATGTTCCACCTTTAAGCTCCACATTTATGTTTTACATGGTTGCCTGTGTCTGATGTGTTGCACAGTAAATCTATTTTTTTTTTCACGTTTCATTTCAGAGATTACGATTTGTCTGATCAAACAGGAAGTCTCTCTGAATTTGACCTGAGGCTGATAGCGGATACTTACCTCAGTTGTCAACCTCAGGAAATAAAATGTATGTAATCATTGTTATTTCATAGCAAATTAGTCTATCATTTATCCTGTTTGCAACCTTGTAGGTGCAACATAAACAATAATATTTTTTGGGATATATACCTTTGAGTGATCGTCATCCAACTTCTCTGTAAAGAGGAAGCGAAGCGTTAAGAACTGAGATCCTGTTTTGAAATAATCCTACCCTGAGGGCAAAGCAACTCGTGCCAAGTCTCCGCTCAACTAGATGATCAGAGGAAATATGTCGTACCCTTTCTGTCTGCCTAGGAAAGATGTAACATGTGTTCATACTCGAGCATTTCAGCTTTCATGATGTTTTTAAATCTGGTCTGGCCTCGGATTGAATCTGTTAGCGTTTTCTGTTGGTGCCTTGCACTTAAAATGTTATTGAATGAAAAAAAAATATCAAAAGATGTTGAAGGACTCATTCGCTTGAAGTATCTCTTTTCAGTATGTCATTGAAAGCATTTAAGGCAAAAATATTTCCTCTTCAATCCTGGAATGTGAATTTCTGAATATTTCCAGATACTACAGGACCTCTCTACCCTGTCCATTCCTCAAGTTAGTCAGAACTGCAAAGACAGAAGCTGGACAATATAAAAGATTTTAAAATGATGGTGTATTGTATGTAGTAGTTCATCTTTGCGTTCAGTGTGCTTTCAAGCATTTATGTGACGTGATTAAGTCCTGCAAAATATTGGCTAGTTAAAGCTTATTATCTTCGAAGAAGCAGATGAATTGTGGATTCTCTCTTCACTGAGAACCTCTTCGCTCTTCTGTAAATGGATCTCACTATTCACCAAAAAATGATGCTAATTGCAAACTAAATATATCAGTTAGAGCGGCTTTGGTGTATATAGGTGTGTATTTAGTGTACGTCTGTATAACTGTAGCTGTGGGTTTTTTATGTGTGTTTGTGGCTGTCAGAAGTGCTTTGCAGCCTGCTGGGACTGAACGGGAGTGAACCTTTCAACAGGACCCTTATCAGAGACACACATGTGGAGAACAGGTCCGATGAGACCCTGAAAGCTGTGAGTTCTCGGATTACTTTTCTCTGCTCTTGTCACTTTCTGTTTCTGCTTTATAGTTTTTAGTTCTATTATTGGCAGTGTAGGTGTTTGCAGAGCAGTGACTGGTTATCGCTCAGATGTAGCCAATTAAAAATGCATTTTTCTTCTTTTTTAAAATCACTTTTATGTGTTCATACTTGCTCTTAAAAGATGACACATTTCCTGGGATATAAGCACCACTTATATCTGCAAAAAAAAAAATTTCTCCCATGATTTTCTTCTCAAGAAAAACAAAATAAGATATTTCGGTGTTTGTTTCTGTTTGGTGACAGATCGCCAGCATCTGGGTGTCAGAAGCAAATGAGCAAGACAGGCTGTGTTGTTATGAAGCACCAGGGTGAGCAAAGAGAGGAGGTCAGGGTAGATGCTTGGGGCTACAAAACATTTGCTGGTATGCTTATGCGTGTTAAGAGTGCTTTTTTAAATTAATACAGTCATGGTTGGTCAAAGTGAGAACGTTAACTCTGGTATTGATTCGTAACAGATGCAGGTATCAGAATAAAAAAGTTTCTAAATGAGGCGTTTTGTTTTTGTTTCTTTTGAAGAGCTTTCTTTAAATTCCACTAACTTTACTTGACTTTACTAGAAGGAGATCTCTCAGCAGGCTTCCAAATCCTGTTAGGGCAGGTTCGTGAAGGTTGCCTGACGTGTCAGAATCACTCCATCACCAGCTGGTGGGGGGTTTCTTAGCAGATAGCGTTTTTGAAAATGACAGATTGTTGATAAGGTTGGAATTTGAGTCTAAAATCACCCCATGCTGTAATCTTGTCTGTTCCAGTCCCTTTCTTCACTGCTCATAAACATACATGTTGTACTGATTTTAGCTATAGGGAATCTGAACCCTCAGCATGAACTGTATACTGATCCAAGTCGCTGCCTGCTTTTTATGTGATGTCTATCAAAGCCAGCGCTTTGATTTGAGCTTCGTGGGATTTTGTAATCTGCTCATGTCAGGCAATAATAGAGGCTGTCACCGTTTACGTCTCTTTCAGAGAGGTATTTTTTAACATTTTTCTCTAAGATGAACAGCAATTTAACCATGATATACAGTTAGAATTACTTTTAAAGAAAAAACCTTGTTAGAAAGTTTTGAGGGCTCCATGGATTTATGTCTTTTATAGAAAACACATTGAAGAAGCAGATGTTCTTGATAAAACTGACTCTGTTTGCAATAAAACCATGAAAAAAAATCATGACGGAAGCCACTGGGTTGACAGCACGAATAAAGTCAAATCATTGTGGAAATCTCGTCACCCCATCAGACCTTTCTGTGACATGTTACTTGACAATCTGCCACCATGGAAATTAAACCTGCAATTGACCTGATGATCGGGCTTTTCTGCAAGACTGGAAATGCCCAGAGACATTTTGAAACCAAATAGTCTCTGTAAAATACATTCAGCATAGTACTGACAATAAATAAGAAATGCAGAAACAATGTTAAATTGTTCCTTATATGCATTTTTATTACAGAGTATCTTTCTACCTCCAAGCTTTCCGAAAGTGTATTACAAGGCTGGCAGCCCATCAGGACTGGCCCCCCCACTAGAACCAAGCAGTTTGTAAATGGATCTCACTCACTTACTCTTCATGTTCACCATTTTTATGCTTTTAAAAACAACTTAAAACATTTAAAAACGTTTAGAAAAGCAGGCAAATGTTATGACTACTAAATCACTAATCTCTGTATACAAGGTTGGCTGGAACGTACCAAATTGTGCATCTATATAACATTTTCTATTCAGCTGAAAGTGGGTCCGAGTATCTCACTATATCCATGCTTTTGTCTGCACATGCAGGCCCACTCTTCCCCTAAACAGTGATTACTGTAAAAGCAGGTGAATAGCTTTGTATGAATCGAGCAGTCTGAGGAGCTGCCAGACCTAATGACAAAGCAAACTGTTTATTGTTTACAGCAGGAACAGAGAGAATACATTGCAAGTGCTCTCCATGCTTGTGTGGGTTCTCTATAAAGACATGCATGGCTTAAGTTAATTGGCAGTGGTGTAAATGTGAGAATGAAGCCTGTCTAGACTGGCAACCTCTCCAGGTTTGCCACATTGCAGACGCCTCAGAATGTGAAACTGAAAAACAAACAGGATTTGTTTTGGTTTTTAAGTTAGGTAGTGCGATTTATGCATCAGTAGCAATACAGAATAACACTTGTTTTATTTTCTGCGCTTAAAGCACTGCTGCAGCACGTTCGTGGATAGAGCCTGGACAGTTCTCTGTTTGTCTTATTTAATGAGTCATAAATGGCAGTACAGTTTTACTATTGTTTATGCTCAATGGCGCCATCTTGCATTGTTAACTTCAGGTTGCTGAGGCTGGTGGGAGTTTACGAGTAGGAAATCTGAGTTGAGAGGGCATTTCAGATTCAATACTAACTTCAGACTTATTCAGGAATGCATCGGATGTACCTTGGCTTCTGCCCCGTGACAGCTGTCATACCATACCACCTTTATTTATAAAGGACAGGGTTCACAAAGTGCTGTACATATTCAAATAGCATAAACAGAAAATAAAATCAAACATGTTAAAAAATAGAGAATAAAAAAAAAAGTGATAGTCTCCGGCACTGCTTGTAACCGTAAATTGAACAAGCAGAAGAAAGTTGATATCGGTACCAACATTAATTGTTTTAGCGGTAGAAAATCTGATCTTGTGGCAGCCCTGAGTCATTACAGAGCAAATCACATGAGTTTGGAGGTGATTTTATTTAGCAAAGGATGCTAAATTCTTTCACTGACATAGGTTAACTTCCTTTAATCTTTTTTTCTTTTTAAAAATAAGTGAATAAGCAACATTGCAGTAAATTTATATTTCTGACTTGGGGGCAGTTTTGATCAGGAACTCATTAGAAGTGTTTTTTTTTTGCAAAGGAGGAATTTTAAAAAATAAACAGTTAATATACTGTATCATTATAATTTGGACCATTTATAATAACCTATTGATTGCAGTTTCCCATTCCAGCAAACCTACATAAATTGACTTGGCCTAAGAAGAAATGATTAGGCTTTAGATGGCTGGTCAATAACAAATTACATCCATGACATCGTTTCAATCAGCCATAAGTTTCTCTGTCAGCTTGGAAAACTTTTTCAGGTCAGCTGCAGACTTTGCTCAGTTTGAATTATTATCGTTACATTGTGTTTTGGTCAGTCTAATCCAGGCGTAGCCTTCGAAGTAAAGCAGCTCTTGGAAAACATGCCTTTTTTTTCATTTTCTGACTCATAGTTTTTAAATATAATGACTATGATTGTTAAAAATGAACATAGTGTGGGTATTCTGTGAGACAGAGCAAAGAAGCAGGAAGCAGTTTGCAATAAGAAGAAACTTGCCTAAGAAATGCTGTGCTTATTTTTTCGCATGCTGTGCTTTTAAATGTACTCTTATTACTGTTGAGCCATTTTTGGGAGCATTTCAAGTTGCTATACATCAATACAACTGTTATAGCCCAAATTTTAATAATATGTATGCATTAAGTCCATAGTAACTACATAAATTGCAAAAAAGTGCAATAAACTACAAAAAGATTTAAAATCGTTTTTGGTTTTTTAACATATATTTCTACTTAGAGAAATTCAAGAGGTTTATCCCTCAAAACTTTAAATACACAAAAGTTGCAAAAAATAGTTTCCCACCACAGGAAATTTATTTTGAGTGTCTTCATAGTTTTATTTTTGAAATATACCAATTTTTATATACTGCAGAAAAAATAAAAATAAATCCTATAATACAATTTTGCAAAGAAAACAGCATGTGCATCAAAATAAATTATCTCCAGCAGTGCAATTTGAGTTCTAAGCATCCCAGAAACTATTCAGAAAAGCATAAAGTCAAACATGATTTATAAGCCTATACTGGTGTTTTTATAAGGCCTATTAGTAAAAAACTACATTTTCTGCGAAAATGATGTCACTTCCGGTTTCGGCAGGTAATGGCAGACATGCGACAGTTCTCGCTGGCGTCTTTTCCAACGTAGGAAGAGTTACGAACAGCTGATCGGATCGGCAAAGTGTGTTTCAGGAATATTATGTTTTTGTTCCTGCAAGCGCTTTTTATGCAATTTTTGCAAAGCCATGTGGAAGGAAACCGTGACCGAGGACAAGCTGATGGCATAAGATTTAAGTACAACTCCTCCGGTTTCATTTGCAAAAAAAAAAATATTGCTAGCTTACGTGGTTGCAGTTTTACCGGGATTTAAAAAGTAGTTACGGCTTTAAAGGGTTAAGCACCTTTTTCCAGCTTTTGAAATGCATTACATATCATTTGTTCTGAAGGGTACTATTTGCCAGATATTTGATGGTTTTTTGCTTACTAAAATTTCTCTTTGTGTCTCTGAGAGTCTGCCAAGGCTTAGAAGCGATCTCACTCATCTGCTGTGAACAAAATAAAATGTGGAGGTTTGTAGCACAGATTTGATATACCACAGTGTAAGAGGACATTTTGCTGCTTACAGAGTTGTTGGCCTGATTCTGTGGCCCCAGCTGGACGTGCACAGATGTACATATGGGACCTGGGACTTTAGACCTGAGTGGCATGCACTATTTTCACTCCATCTGCAGCAGCTCTTAGTTAAAATGCAGTTAGGCTTGTCTGTACAGAGTTTTAAACAGTGCATGACCTCGGGCAAACCTCTGAACCACACAAAACTCCACAATGAAAATCCCACACTTTTGACTATTTACCTGAAAACACACACACACAAAGAAAAAAAGAAAGCCAAAAAGCATTCCTAATCCATCTCAAGCACAAAAAGCTCAAAGGCCAATTTCAATTGCCTGGTAAATTCACAGCATTTGTGATAAAGTCTATTACAAGGTTATGTGACCTTTATATATTCTCTTACTCCAATTTGACCTGAACAAGTAAGCCTGAACTTTGAAAACAGAAAAACAGTTTATGCGCCCTGCTGTGTTTTCACTTCAAAGCTTCTCCAGAGAAAGGGATTACCAGAATATGGATTTTTTCATCCTGTATCCTGGGATTATTGTATATGTAGTATTTTGTGGGGGATTACAAGCAAGGATAACTGTTTTAATGCTGGAAAGAGAATTAGTGTTCAGCTGTGGTCAGGTTTACATGCACTCATTATGGGTATAATGGTAATTTTTTGGCATTTTAATGATTTCTTCAAACTTGGTGGATTGATTGTAGGTGGTGCTGAAAGTTCTACATGTTCTTTTAAATTGACAACGCCAAGGCTTATTAACTTCCCATTAGTGATGATACTTGGCTAAAACTCGTAGTTTATCTTTGCTAGCATGAAAAAGGATTTGTTTGACAGCACTCATTGGACAGACCAATTGTCAGAATAATGGCAAAGACCAAGGAACTCAGTAAACTGCTAAGAGGGAGAACTGTAAATGTTTACAAGTTGTGAGTCTTTTCTAAACAAGTAAAACTTCCAGGATTACAACCTTAAACAACTATATGTCAGTACAAGTTGTTTTGCTTTGGCAAGTGGTTAGGACGGTTAGGATGGTTAGGAACAACCCGGAAAGCACCAAGGTTAAAGTCTGCCACTAACTTGAAACCGCTGGAACACCAGCATCACCGTGAAGTTAAAAAACAAAACATAAAATATAAAAGCACTGTACTGACTGTCAAGCATGGTGGTAGCATCGTAATCTGTTTTTTCTACTGCCAGTGACACTGGTGTGTTTCAGGGTACTTGAAAAAATCAAGGACTACCACCAAATTCTTGAACACCTCAAATCAGCAGCTGACTGTTGGACAGACACGACTGGGTGTTCAGGGAGGACAATGATCCCAACGAACAACCTAGTTTTGAAAAGGATAAAACAGGCTAACATTAAGCTTCTGAAATGGCCTTGTTATCATCACATTGTGTTTTGGTCAGTTTTCTTTTGCTCAGTCTAAATCAGGAGTATATTTCAGAGCAAACCAGTTTTGGGGAAACATTTTTATCAGACAGAACAAGGAAACAGAAAACGGTTAGCATTAGGAAGAAAACTGCATACGATTTTTCCTCATGCATACTTATTCTAAGGACCCTTCCCAGAGCCCCGACCTCAAGCTATTTGAAAGTTTTTGGACTATGCTTAAAAGCAGGATCAGGAAAAACTATGTCAGAAGCTTGTCCATATCTCCCAAAAGCGTCTGGCCAAGGTGCAACTCACTAAGGGACTTGCTAACCAAACATTAGTGGGGGTGTATGTACATATTTGAGCCTGCCTGTATCATTTTGACCCTGTGTGGTATTAGAGAAGATGGATAAGATCCAAATCCAATCCAAAATAAATCCACACTTGTGCACCCAGTTCTCATTTTCTCAAGTTCTTGAACATGTATGCTGAATAATCATGCTACCCTGGAAAAAGACAAGTTCAAACAAATCATTAAACGCTTGTTACTGTGACATTTTTGACCATGATTGTATTTACAGTGGCTAAAATTGTACATACAATGTGTAACATTTGGCAACAGTATCATTTCTGCTATTCAGACTGGCTGCTACATGTTTAATTGCTATAAATGCATCTTAGAATTATACGATGAATAGCAACAGATCTCAGGCTGTCTTAGAAAAATACATTTGATGTTTTTCCCCTAAAACAAGTCACTAATTCTCAGACACCAATTTCTCTCACAGTTGTTGTCTATCATTTGCTACAGCACATGACTTTTTCACAAAACATGAAGGAAGATCGCCTGCATAGAACAGGCAGATAGTGAAGACTTCGTTTTGTGTTGAAATTTCAGTCCACATGTTCTCAGACTCATTTTGTTGAGAGGTTACTGGAATGAAGGTCAAACTGAGATCAGAGCAGATCACAGGAAAACAACACTGTTGGATAACAATCGTTTTTCCTAATCCTCTTCAGCCACAAGGAGCAAAACAAGTTAATGCCCATGTCAGTAGAGTTCACCTCAAAATCAGCTGCCACTTAAATTCTGTCCCACACTATGAGGAGGAAGGTAATCTTCAGCCCGATCAACCAATCAGCTAAACAGACGGACCTGCTCTTATCACCAGTGGTAGCGGTGGGTATATAGGATGTGTCTGGCTGAAGCACCGATTGCACAGAATCCATCCACAAACAGCTCGGTGGATCGATACAGCAGCAGCAGCATTAGAGCAGGTGGAGCGGGTCAGATTGCCCTCTGCATATCTGCACTAAAGTGCAAATATCTGCTGAATCAGCATGTCACTTAGGCAGCAAACTGAGAGACATCAGGAGAGTTATTACAAGCAGGATTTTGGTGTTATGATAAAAAGCACTGTTGGATCATTAGAGGATATTTATATGAGGGGCCGTGCAAGCCCAAATTCATTCTTTCACTCTCACATACATACATTCTTCTGTCAGACACACAGTTCTCAACATATTAGTTGTTAGTATACCACTGTTCTGGTGTCTTCTGTTTCTTCATGCAATGCCACACTGACTCCATGATGTTGAAATTGAGGCTTGTTCTTCTTGTTCTTGCCACTCAAGGAAGTTTTCTGACCCAAATTTTGTGTAGAATTGTGTTGCAAAAATTTGGATACGGTTATGGATTTTTTTAAAGCCCTGTAGTGAACACTTTTTGTCTTTATCAAATACAGCCAACGATATAGTTCAAACACTACATCCTCTTGGGAAATTATATCAAAAACATACATATGGAAAACGTTTTATGCTTCATGAAGCACAACAGAATACATTACATTTACTAAGGGATTATTTTCCTTCTGTGTGTTTTTTCTGTCTGCTTTTTTTGACCATAAAAAATATAGATTGAAAATAAGAATGCACAGACCCTTGTCTTAAAGCTAATTTTGTAGTTTTTATAAGAAGACTTATAAGATTTTATTTTATTTTGTCGAATAACAAAAGTGATGTTTGAAATCACTGCAGTGCTTTATCAGTGTGGATTACTCTGTATGAGATTTACGCCCACAATTAACTACGAGTATTAATTAAGAGTATGACTTTAACTAGTCTTGCTCAGTTTGTGCCCCATCTTTTGGGTTTATGTAAGATGAAACTGGGCATACGGGACCTGCTCCACATGTCCACATAGAAAATAGCAGCACAGTGATAAAGTCATGCTGTAGGTGTGACTTGCAAGCACTATCACCTTGCTTGCATGCAGGGCTGCTGTTCAGTAGTGAACCTTTGGCCTGTGTGTGACCTGTGTTTTGGGTGCAGAACAGATTCTGTCAGGAGGTCTTTCTGACAAAAACTAAATGTGAGAATGTTTGCTCTCTGTGAATAATTATTTATGGATAGTATTTTATAGTTGCTGTTACACAAAGTTGATGGATTCTTTCTGCCAAACTTGTGTACCAAATATCAATTTTGTTATTTTCAAAAAGATGCCCTGTGCCTTACAAACTCATGTCTTTGTAGTTCCTGAAGAGTCTTGCATAGGCTTCTTTCTGATTCAGTCAGGCAGTTTAAATGAGGGCCAGGTCCTTAATGGCTGCTGACACACTAAGTGTGTTTAATTATTTAGGACCTGAGTGAGAAATATACCATAGCTTGAAAAAAAGGTAGATCAGGGTCCTTTAGTGGACTTCATGCACATATAAGAGGCTCCTATTCTCATGTTACAGCTTGATGGTGTTACACAGATCTGATCTGACAGGTATCTCCAGGGTTTTGCACAGAGGAGTAGCTGCGGTTTAACGCCTCTGGTTTACCAAGGCTGGATCATCTTCACATCATGGTACTCTTATGAATCAGACTCTTTACTTTACAGAGTCTGTAATAAAGATTATTTAAAGGATGTAAAGGACAAAATGGTATTACAGAGAAATGTTGAATCCAATGCATAAACAAATGTGTTTTCTGAATATTTTTTCTGTTTTTATTTCTGCAAAAAGACCAAATAAATCACACAACAGGCATTAGTGTTAAAGGACATTAGCGGTAAAGGGAAATGCCTATAAGGCACTGCAGACAAAAGGGATGAGAATGGATTATATCATTGTATGAAGGTCAGCGGTTCTTTTATTTTCATCGTTGGCCTTTAAGTTCGGAAGATCTTCATGAGTCACATTTGTGGTTGGATTACTCCAGAGGGAGGAGGGATCTAATGCTTATTTATATCATTATTCCACAGGAAAGTAAAAAAAACAACAACATAAAAATAAAATAAAATGTATCTATGGTGGTTATATTAAAAAGAAAAAATGAAAGTAGTCACTCTTATTGTCAAAAACCAGACGTACAGATCATACACAGGAATTTGAAATTGCAGTGTTTACAATACAGTCTTTCACGACTGATTGAGTGTTGCATGTTAAACCATGTCTTGATTGTTGCAAGTAGTCCTGTTTGTCAAGTCCAAAGACCACATATCCCAAATAAATGACATTAAAATCTGTCTGTGGGCTGCAAACTGACCTTCTCTTTTTTCACATCCTACACATTCCCAAACATGCTGATCAGGTTTATTATTCTGACAGTTTTATTTTTGGAGATATGAAAAACGTGGTGTTTTTCCATGAGATTGACAGATTTAAACAGTGTTAAAATGCAGTGTTAAATTGGCTTTGAAAAATCCATCCACCCACTAGACAGGTTAATAAATAGGCAGGTTTTGTTAGTCACTGATTTCTACATTTTCATTTTACAAAGTGTGTGTAAAAGGGTTTAAATTTAGCCCTCGCATCAGTTTTATTATCTGTACTGGAACAATGTTAACTTGGATTGCTCCTATCAAACAAAATCTTAGTTCAGTAGCAGTTTTAAAGCCTGAAGCCCTTTATATGTGCGTTCACTTCACCCAAAGTTGCTTGCAACAGCTGGATCTTTGTTTTTCAGAGTAGAGTTTAGTTGCTGTGGTTGTTTCACCCTCCACTATTCCAGCTCTGTGGAAGAAATAACCCAGTAAATTAAAGCACCGTGTTCAGCTTGTCAGTTTCAATGATTATAGCAATAATCGAATGTATAAACCAACATTTTTACCATGGAAATCATTACGTCCTCGCACAAGCTATGATTAATGGTGATTACCATTCCTAATGCATGAGCACTGTGGTTTCAGGCTTTTGCACATGTAATTCATTTGAATACCAAGCCATGTTTGTATCCATGCATCACAAACTTGCAAAAGAACTATTTTCTTCTGAAATGAATCAGAAAGCAGCCTCCCAGTGTCAAACTCAACACACATTCTTCATCTTTCACTGGAAAACGTGTCTGAATGAGACAACATGGTTTGCTTTAGACACCAAGGTTCGTTGCAGCTGGGGTTTTAAATAAAGTAGATCTATTAATGGAGACAGTGAACACTGCTTCCTCCCCTGTGCCAGATGACACCAAAGCAGCATGTTTGATGGTGTCTGTTCTGCAGTGCAGCCTCTCGCCCTCTGAGTCCATCCAGCAGCAGCTGATGTTGACGCACAGCTGTGAGTCTGTCACACCTGGGTTTCACTTCATTTCTGCAGCTCTCTGAATGCATCAGGAACAAATGAGGCTACAGCTAACATCTGCTCAACAGTGCAGCACCATAGGAGGAACACTTCGTTGGCTGAATTCATTAAAGCCAGAAAACATTCTTGCAAATCTGTGAGGATAACTGCCTTATTACTTAAAACAAATCATTTGTACAAATGTACAAATGCGCAACCGATTGTAGCATTTCAGTGGTAGTGTTTTTCTTGAACTCTTTTTTCCTTTGGTGGAAACAGACAGACTCACTTATTTGAGCCTGTTCTTTGCCGGTGTATCTTTAGTTTTAGATGACTTAACCGCGTCATCCTCCGTGTGATAATATCCATGTGACAGCCATAGATTTAAACTTGGTGACAGCACAAGAGAGAAATCGCGAAAGAAACTAGTGCAAATGAAACTGCTCAAAATTGTTTCTATTTTGTGGGAGTGAGTGGGAGTGCTAATTTTATTTTATTTCTTTTATTTCTCGTTCGAAACAACAGAAGATTTAACAGATTTATTTTTTTGTCTGCTGCAAGTTTTGTACTGCCTTACTTTGAGAAAAAAAGGGAGACACAGGCAGCCATTAAGGTGACAAAGGTTGTTTCATTTTGTATTTGTACATTAATCATCCATAAAATTGCATTGCCATTAGCTGTCAAGTCGGTTGTGTAATTTTTTTGTTTCCAGTAATTTCCTGAGCTTCCTGTGCCTTAAAAAGTGTGTTTTCTGTCATTATAAACTGCAAGTCAGGATGTTATTAGAGTAGCTCAGGTATGACATGGAAAATGGATTTTAAAAACACAAATCAGCACAACAAAGTGGTGAGTCAATTAACGTGATGAATGGCTAAACGCGGAGGAGCTATAAACAAAGGCCTAAACATTTAGGGTAGTGTTTCCATTTCATACATCAAGATGCAAGCTGTAACGAGCATCCAGGTACAAAGCCACCATCTTGAGCCTGCGGTGAACAAGCCAGAGTGTGATTAATTGGGTTCGTCACTCCGCCTTGTTCCCATCGTGCTCTAAAGAGTTGCTCTGAAGTGATGACAGTCTATCCATTAAAACCAGTTTTCTAAATGGCAATAATTTCCTCAAAGAAGCATCTGCTTTGGTGTCTCATAATGGAAACAATAATGAGATTTTCCTTCAGAAACTTCTGTTTCTGGGGAGATGAAGACAGAACAGCTTTTTAATCACTTCAGCTCAATGTTCACGTCTGTGATGTTACTCCGGCAGCACTTTGTGTCACTAAGCTTTTAAGATCTTAAAGCTACACATCAGGAACTTATTACTAATGTCTTTCTTTGGAGTGAAGCTCACTGTGTGCATTCATGTGAAATTTACTAAGTGTTTGGCAGTAATTTAATATTTACCATTGCATTTTTTTAACAGTACAAGGTAATCTCAATTACTTATCCGCCTAAATCCTACAAATTTTGTCTTATGCAGTTAAAATGGCCAAAATCCACCTAATGTTTTTTGTACAAGGTCCAAAATTGTCCAAGATTTTAAATCAGATTTTAGCTTGTTAGCATGGTAGCATTTGAAATTTAGTATAAAGTCAACGTGAAAGTATTTATTGATCGGGAATGTATGAAAATACACTAACTGATCACTACTAACTAGATAGATATGTCTGTCTGTCCATCGGTCACAGGTTGCTTATAGATTTCAAAGTGAGTGACCAAATGATACCATCAAATCACACTCTGGACTAATAAGAGAAATTTGGCACATTGTAACCAAAACATGTTTAGAATGAATATTATATTCTCTCACAGTCAAAAGAAATACTTTGTTTTAATTGCTCCTCGAAAAAAAGGAAATAAATTGAATGCATTAATACGCAGTGTCTGAGAAATCATATTTGGCAGACAGATGGGTCCACACAGTATGAACCATTAGTCCTCAGTGGAGCTGCTAAAGCTATCCCCCCCCCCCCCCACACACACACACACATGGAGACCAAACCAGGCAGAATTTAAGATGAATATTGCTTTGTGGCAACCCTCAGTGGCTCTGGTGCCTTGTCATGGGAGGGAGGCACATTGGCTGAGGACATCAGCCATCATTTAATCAGCCTGCCGGAGCATCTGCTCTCTGGTTTTTAAATAGATCGTGCAATGAGGTGAAAAGCACTCCTCTGCTCATGCCATCCATTCTCAGCAGGCCACACTATACGTATGGATTACAGGTGCAGGCACGATTCAGCTGGGATTCTGGGATGAAGGTCGTAGTCTGTAGTCGTCAAGCAGCGTACGGGAAATAACAATTTACCAGATGGCAGCCTGAACAAGTTATTCTCATGCAAAGACTAGCCAGTGGGAAGACATTCGTCCCTCCTTGGTTTTTCTTTGACCACAGTGTTGGGTCAGTTTGTGAGTCATGACGGCACAAATGAGGTGGAGGCATCTTTTGCCAGCGCATAGACCTTTTCTCCTGACAAATAACGTCCATCTCAAATACAGCAGGTGCTGTAATTCAGTCAGGATGGAATATTTCCTCCAGGGCTTTTCTTCCCACATCTGTTGGTACAGACAGCCTGCAGACAGAAGATTAATAAATAGTCAGAAAATTCTGAGCACAACAGGAATATCGGTTTTATTAACCCCTCTACTTGGAACAAATGCCTGTTTTTATTGCAGTTTCTAGAATGATACTGAATATTTCCCAAAATCATTTTTTATCAAACAGGGTGATTCGAAATATGTAAAAACATGACAGAATGAGAAACGAGATGGAAAAGGGTGAGTCTATGTTTCAAGCTATCAATACGGTGCATGCACTTCAAGTTTAGTGCACTCATCTGCAGCTCAGTTTCAGGAGAAATTCACTCCGGTGAACAGTTGATGATGCAGCAGAAAACACACCAGGACTTAAAATACAAATGTAAAATAATCAGGACTGTTCTGTGGAAATAATGAAATGTTAAATAGACATTAAAGCCAATTATTGTAATGCCTTGTGTTACAAGACGGCCATAAATGATCGCTAAGTAAAGTAGTCTCCCTTTGTGGTCACCTCACACTGTCAGTGAGGAGATGAGGCACAGTGTTCCTGTTTGGACAAAAATGAAGTGACAGAACAAATGCTGGGTGTGCACATAGTTTTATGCTTCCGGCAATAATTAACTTTAACTGCTGGAAGTTAACTGCGTAACGAAGAAGCCTGTGGGTCTAAGATTATAAAACTAGTACTCATGGATGATTGCTTACTGATTTGGTGTATTTTTGTAGAAAGAAAATCTTAAGTCATCACTCAGTATTAAAAAATGATAGATTTAACTTTTTATTATTCACTAGTAGCAATAAGGTCAGAAAGGTAGGGATTGTTGTCTGTAACAGACATGTAACAAGAAGGTTGAGAAACCCAGTTCAAAAACCTCATTAAGGTTGTGCATCTTTGCACTGTAGCAAAGGCCAGAGGGAGCATGTCGTCAACCCTCGGAGGCCTCTAACTTTATGTGTCTTTGGGAAATGATGAGTATGATTTATTAGGTCCTTGCGCAGGCTCTCCCATCAGAGAATATCGTGGATCAGGTGTCAAGGATAGAGCACATTATGAGAGTGGATACACTGGCCAGCACAATTACATCCAATTTTTCATCATGAGGGCCTTGAGTCTCTGCCTGTTTAAGAAAAACAACAATAGTATTATGACCTGAAACTCTCAGGTGAGCTAAATTATTGTCAGATATACTGTAAAGTTATTACAAAAATCAAAGAAGCCATAACTTATAAAGAATGCACATTATGGTGTATACTGCCAACCTCTTTTCAACTAAGCTTTTTTAATGTAATGGCAGCATTTGAAATGTTCACACTTGTCCAGTTGGATCTTATCATGTGGTTTAGATTTGCTTATGCCATTTTTAGAATAATAACATGCTTTTTCTTTCTGCACAGAGCTCAGACTCCCAGGTGTCTCTGTGTGTCTGTTAATGGTTCAGGGTGGCTGTACGAGTGCTCCTGCTTTCATGCACGTGCACCCGTGCACCTCCTGAAATCTCTGAAATGAGAGGTGGAGAGCGAGAGGAAATCTATCAAAACCATTTAACCGCACATAATAGTCGCCCCTGACTGTGGGCTGGATCTCACGTCGAGATCATCTTAACATGGTTGTTACTTTGCCTCATTTGCTTTTCCAAAGGATATTAACTACCTGCCTCAAAACATTTTCAGCTGTACTGTATCAGACTTCAGAATCGTGGCTGAACTTAACCTTTGCTTTAAAGGTTTAATCTGAACTGTGTGGGATTTGTTTCCAAAATACAGATAAAATATTGCATGAAAAGGGATGTTTGGTTCATGGTTACTACTCGTACATCTAAAATCTGTATATCTAGTCTTTTGATGTTAATTTAAAAAGAAAAACGTGGGGAAGAAACCCAAACATGACAAAAAAAAGAGCTTAATAAATATGTTTCTTTTTCTGTCTTATGAACTGTTATCTGTCATTAAAGTCTGGATTTTTAAGAATTTTTATAAGATTACATTTGAATTTGTGAACTTTTCAAGGATGAGCAGATAGGTAACTCTGCACAGTATGGATTCATAAAATCAAAAATGGTAGAGAACACATGAAAGTACATTCTACAGATGTCTTGGGGCGCATCATCACTGATCTTTTCTAGATTCACTGGGTATTTTGGCTCTTGTAACATCATACGTCCTCACCTGAGCGCCCAAGGTTTGGTCAAATCTTAACTATCATCCTAGAAGCTTTGAGCCTTGGCCTACCCCTCTTATCAACAGCCATCTGGAAGCTCTCTGATGCCTGTGTTGCAGTCCTGATGCCTTAGATGGCTTTGAGGTTCCCTCACACCCAGCTCTGTGGAGTGATAGACCGGTGAATCCTCTGTAGGCTACCTCAGCACGATGACATTTTGCTTGCCTAACCAAGTCCCTGGTACTTTGCGCACTTCCTTTCAAAAGCATTCCCTGTGTGATCTTCCCAGGGCACAGTCAATTCACAGGCAAGTTGTTTTGAGACCTATGACAGAATAACAATGACTGCTCACAATGCTGTAACTGCGATGTGTGCCGCAAACTTGATTTTCTTGCTCAGACTGACCATTAGCTTCCAGTAAGATGCCAGTGAGGTGGAGAACATGCATGCAGATGTTTTATTCTGCCTACTCTCCTACCTCTATAAAAATAAATAAATCTGCTTTCTGGGGAAGGTAGTGATGCCTGCTTGTTGTTACTGATGAGATGATGCTCCCTGTCACTGCCTTCAGCACCTGGCCATGGCACCACCTATGGTCTTCCAGCAGCTGCTCAATATCTGCTCGAACATACCTTTTCTAGAGTAAAGAGGGCAGGAAGGTGTTTCAGAGGTACCCCACAGCTAGAGGTTTGATAGCCTGGGTACACAGCATGTGTGAAGAATTTAATACATTGGAGCTCTGTTTGCCAGATGCCAGTCCAGGTAAGCCTGCATTCAGTTGCACTCTCCTACTTCAGCCAAGCCTCCTGCTGGCTCCTGCTGGCCATTCTACTCGTTCATGTCTCATTCAGTCCTGCTCTTACTTCTCGAAGGATAAAAAGTGGTTTTTCTTTACCTCGCTGTACCGTTGAACCGGAAACCTGGCCGAGCCTGATCATACTGCAGTTTCCACCTGCCTTCGGCCTCACATCTGCTGTCTCCAGCTCCCGTGTTCTATTTCCTGTCAGTGAGGATTTCAGTGTCTGATGCAAAGACTTTGGGATCATTTCAGCCTCTGTACTGCAGTGCCTCTTTGGTACAAGCAACCTTGAACTCTTCCAAAGTGCTACTGAACAGATGCTACTTTATGTTACATTTCCCTTACAGAGCTGCACAAGTGAGGCTGCATGTTAAGTAGAGTGGATAGTAATCAGGAGGTTGATAGCTCCTCTGGTCTACATGTCAAAGATAGTGAAACAAGTTGCCCCTGATGCATTGGGGTCTGTGAATGAATTTTAGGTTTAAAGCAAAGGAAAAGCACTTGTTTTACTTTGTGAAAGACTCTAAGTGCTCAATAATATTAGTCATACAACATAAAATCAGGATTATAGCACTGTTAACAAAAAAAGGTAGTGAGATGTATTGTAGAAAATATGTTGTACACAGAGTAAAATGATAACTATCAAAGTCCTTCTTAAACTTACTACAAGAAGCAAGTTCTGTACTTTATAGCATCTCAGGCAGCTTCTTCCGGAGATATTTTGAAGCCCTTATTTGAATAAATCAGAAAGCTTAGTTGACGTAGCAGCTGTGTGTACACAGTTTAAACAGTTAATTAGTTGTGTTGTCATTTATGTAAGAAATGGATGATAGGAAGTTGTAACATATGAGTAAAAATATAGAGTATCCAGAGTTTTCCCTGTGTTGGCCTCACCTGAATGATTATTTTCTGACTTGCGATTCAAATCATGGTTATGGTCCAGCATGAAGCAGAAGAGACTCACACACCTGTCCCTGATGAATGCCCTCACAGACATATTGAATACTCTGAACAATTTCTTCAGTGCCAATCATGAAGAAATTGCCTAAACCTCTCAGTGCCAAGTCACATTTGGAATATTATATCTGTGCACCTGGTTGAAGGTAATACTTTGGACCAGGCAGTTTAACATTATTATCAATGAGTAATTTGACACTACTGGCCTTGCTGCAGTGATGTGTGCTGTGCAAATTAGACTTTTGGGGCCAGATAAAACATGCAAAAATTGTCTTAAGACACTTTGGTAGTCGCAAGACTGACATAATCTTTAATAGTTTCATAATGAATTTACTCACCTGTGTGCATTATGTACACTCTGACACACTGTCACAGGCTAGAGTGCCTGTGTTAAAATAGTGTGCATTATTGTGTTTAATATTGTGTCTTGCTGAACGTGTGTGTGTGTGTGTGTGTGTGTGTGTGTGTGTGTGTGTGTGTGTGTGTGTG
>NW_024582555.1:298653-342903 GCF_018398535.1 Haplochromis burtoni | reverse complement strand
GTGTGTGTGTGTGTGTGTGTGTGTGTGTGTGTGTGTGTGTGTGTGTGTGTGTGTGTGCCCGCAGCAAAGTTTGGAAAAGATGCATACTTTTCAGTTATGTTAGAATATGACAAAGCAAATGAAATTGTAACTAAAAACTCAATATATTTTTACCTTACAGAATACTCACTAGCTTTGCTCACTAACCCATGCTGACAGGGAATCTATGCATGAAACAGTTTTTAAAAAAAACCCCTTTAAATTAAACCTGAACGTCTACACTTTATTAATAAAGTACATATTAATTGTTTGGTTTAAAATCCACTGTGGTGGTGTTCTGAGGCAAAACTACAGCATTTGTGTCATTGTCCAACAAATGATTAATAGTTAATCGAATCCCCATTCAAGTCATATTCAAAACAGCTCATAGTTTGGTGACTTTGCCCTAAAGTAAGATATAAATTGCGTTCTCTATGCAAGAGTAGTGTTACAAGACTTTACAAGTTCTTTCATAGCGTAACCCATGAGTGACACTTCTGGCTCATTGAAGAAAAGTATAAGAATAAGTAAAAGAACAATGCATTTACCTAGACTTTAATACAATAAAAGAAATACAACCAATTGGTACATTAATGGGAAAATACACAAGCCAGAGTTTTCAGTTGAGCAGTGTTGAATCATATGTTTCACAGCCATTGAGATTGGCTCATTTTGGACAAGGACACTAAGGAATTCTCCTAAACATTCAGTAGAGCTAATCAGCTAATTACTAGCTTCCCCAAATGTTGTGTTAGCTTGACAGTTAGCATAATGGTTAGCTAGCTTGGTTACTAATTCACAGATGCTGTAATAAAGAGTGAGAAAGAACATACAGGTGTACAGATCTAACAAGCATAATTCACAAAGTAGACTGGAGATCACAATATTCTAATAAGGAGAGATCACTTAGAAAATTAATGAAAATGATTTGTTAAGATACATTATTCAATTAAGCTACTTAGTGATTAGACTCTGATGAGTATCAAAGTAGAACAAAATCCTAACAGTGATAGAAATTAGACCAGGACCCCTGGAGTCTAGACACAGCTGGTGGTGGTGAAGATGAATTTGGAGACTTGGATGGGGATCTGACTGACCAGGGTGAGGCGGGCTACACGAATGAGAGTCTGAAAGATGAAATGTCAGAAGAACTCTCTCATTTAAAGCACAGGGCTCACAGAGGGTGAGCAAGAAAATGACTGGACTAGAATAATGATGGCAGCATTGTGTTTGACAGCGTGGGAAAATGGAAGTGATGTAAAGAATAGACTAGCAACCAAACACCGGGAGGGAGGAAGATAAGTGATTACAGGTCTTCCCTACTGACCGCCATTTGCATTGACACACATTCAAAGAGAATGTTGGATGAAACCATTTAAACTGCTCCGGCACTGTGCCAGGAGCAGGTACAACAGAAAGTAAACATGAACCAAGTGATACCAGAGACCTTACAGGACTTGGAGGACTTCGGTATGCTAAACGTTCTCCCAGTAGTAATGCATGAATTGCGCTTCAGCGGGAAATCGACATTGTAACTTGCAACACAACAGAAACATTTCTTAACCCTGTGCCCCAACCTTCCATGCCATTCAGCTGCTGCTGGCTGCTTTGACCTGAGATGTTGCATATCGGCTTACAAAGAACAGCGTTTCCCCACGACTATGCCGTGACACATTCTCTTCCACTAGAGGGCAGTACAACTACTTGCTCTAATTAAATGGGCTGCCAAATGCCAGTAAAACAGAAGACGGTGAAGAAGAAATTACATAATAGTCATGCTGTGTGTGAGACACCCTAGTGCGTAATAGCAATAGATAAATATTCGAGAAGAAAAAGTAGTCAATCTGACCTGAGTGCTGGAGAAAATCCCGACCCAGTTGAAGGGTCTAGCATGAGTAGTGGTCAGAAGAAATCAAAAAAGGTATACTGGGGACAAACCGAGCCAGTGCTGCTCTACCCTGTGTGCGAGGGAAAATTATCAATTTGCTTTTTGTGACATTTTTGTTTGGTGGTGTGCCGTGTGATTTTTCTAATGTGAAATATGTGCTGTGGCTCCATAAGGTTGGGAAACACTGACATAGAAGGTTAATAATTCAGACATTAGCCTTGTCACTTGGGAGATATTTTGAAATGGCTTGTTTTGGCCTCA
Source organism: Haplochromis burtoni (assembly GCF_018398535.1). Taxonomy (NCBI): domain Eukaryota; kingdom Metazoa; phylum Chordata; class Actinopteri; order Cichliformes; family Cichlidae; genus Haplochromis; species Haplochromis burtoni. The sequence continues at coordinate 340,736 of NW_024582555.1, read as the reverse complement.
CTTTAAAACATTAAGTTTAATTTCGTTAAGTGGTCGCAGGACATAAAAAGGGCAGGTATAAAAAAAACAACCTTCTAACTTTGCCCCCATAATTAGGAAATGTAGTTGCTCTCCCTTTACTGTTTCTTTCTGTCGCCACCTTTGGTAGATTTTAATTCTGTAATATAGTACAGCACAATCTGTAAAAGTTGGCTCTTTATTATTGTAGATCAGCTGTAAGGACACTGTGTTCTGCTGAGATTGGTTTATCTCTCAGGGAACGAGTGAGCCCCTGGGATTCAGAGAGGTCTGAACGCCAGTTAAATGTATCAGTTGTGGACTTAGTTGCTTACTATTTTGCATAACATTTTCTGTGTTTGATGGCAGAGAGCCTAAACAAATTTATAAACTATGAGATTTAAAGCGAATATGTTTTTTAAAGAAATCTGAAAATGAGTTTGAAACTCAAAATGACCATAGTTTTTTGTTTTTGTTTTGTTTTGTTTTGTTTTTGTACTTTGCTCTTTGTGCAGTTTGATAGGATTTATTTTATAAAAAATGACTAGTCACTACTGAGCGTCCTTCTCTTTTGGATAATCCAATCCAATTGTATTTGTACATAAGCATATAGATGAACTGTTTTTAAATGTCTGAGAGCATAAATGCAGTCACGTTTGGTCTATGATTCTCTTTGAAAAATGCTTAAAAAGGCTTTATGGGGAGATACTCGTACATAGATTAGAGTCTAAACTTCTATTTAAAGGCAGGGATTGATAATCTGTAAGAAGCAGGATAAGGATTAACAGGACAATACAAACGATGCGGGTTGTTTTGTGTGGAAAATTAATTTTGATAAGCGGCCATCCTTCAGTCTCATTTTGGATGATATAAAGAAAGAAGAAGCTGTATCCTGAACAGACTGTAAAGCCCCCCTAGTGGCAAACTTGTGATTATTGATTGATTAAAAACAACAAACAAAAATGACATGGCTTAACTTCTGTTTTAAAGGCAGAGAAACTTCAGCTCGCTGTGGAGGGTTTCTGTTGAACACAGTGGTTCAGTAGTCAACTACTCACATTTTCCACTCTATTACTCCTGCAGCTCACGCCTCTGTTAACTTCTCTCCTGACTGATTCGAGCCAACAGTCCTTTCAACCATCAAATCCCAGATCGCAGGTTAGTTTACTTCAGTCAAACATCCCCCACTCTCAGAGTCCATCTGTCTCGCCTGCTGACATCAGAGCGTGTGCTCTGTCGGGGTCAGTGATAAATTGATATTCTGGGGCACAAACCAGAGTTCAGGCCTCCTTTGTAAGCTTTGAGGTATTATAGTATTTCCATTTGTTAACAAGCATTTTTCAGTTTGGAAGTATCTTTTTATCTTTTTTCTCTTTGGTAGCGCAGCTATATTCTGGTTATCAAAGCCTCAGTGATGTTTTTTAAATATGTCTGCTATTTTAGTAACTCAAGTAATTGTCCAAATTTAGCTTAAAATACTGAAGGGAGAGCTGCTGATTAAAGCTATGTGAACAGACCAGCTGAAGCTGATAATCATCTCAGCTGGAGGCCTGCCCAGTTCTTGAACTTTTACTTTCACATCATGTAACGTGGGGGTAGCCTCTGTATGCATTAAACCTGATTTTAATCATGGACTTTGCCAATTAGTTTAGTGAGGCTTCTATTCTTGGCTGCAGTCAAAACAAATTGTAAACTGTGAGTACTTTGTTCTAGTATTACTGAAATTATATCGGTTGTTTTGCTAAAATGATCAGTTTTAACTTGGATTGTTTTTGACTTGGACAAAAAGCCCCACAAGACAAATTAGCGATCTTTGATCGTGGACTAGAGACATTAAATATACCTGATGTAAAACAGCGTGAGCACGAAAGCTTGAGCTTCCGGCCATGAAAAGGCAAATTAAATCTTGTAATGTGTTTACGGCAAGTGCAAAATGAATAAAAATACTCTAAAAATGCTTCTACACAGCTTATAAGGGATGCAGCTGGAATGACTTCAGCCAAGATGGACCAAGCGCCTGGAAACTGGATTATGCAGCATGCTGACAGTTTCCAGGTCAAACTGCAAGAAACAACACTACAAGCTAGTACACACACACACTGTCTACTCTGTATTTTATCACAAAAGACACTTCAATGTGGACCAGAGAAGCCAGGGATCGAACCAACAACCTTCTTATCGATAGAATCGATGACCTGCTCTCACCATTAAGCAATCCTTACGAAGTGCAAGTTAAGGAATTTCTGTAGAGATCTTGCCTCCTTTTGCTAATGAAGTGAAGTGAAATTGTTTCAGAAACAAACTCCTGATAACTAAAAAGAACAAACTTTCATTTTATCAGGGTCCTGGGTCTCCTGACCCAGCGTGTTTAGTTCTTTGTGATTTTTGTATTATTGTACTTGTGTGAGTTATTCTATGGTTTCTAGTTTCGATCCCTTGCCCTTCATGTCTCTCTGTGTCCCCTCTGTTCTGTGTAAGTTTGTGTCTGCATGTTGAGTTTCCCTCTGTCTTTTGGTTCATCGAGTCCTCTGCCTTACTGGTTATGTCTCTGTGTTTCTTACTGGTTGTCTCCACCGTGTCAAGTTCGCGTCTCTGTGTCATACTTCCTGTTTTACTTTGAAGGTCCGTGTCTTATGTGAATGTGTCCGATTTGCTTCCTTATCTCGTCAGTCCTGATTTCTCCCAGCTGTGCTCTCCTTCTGTGTCTCATTCCCCTCGTTACTTACCCAGTGTATTTAAACCCTGTGTTTCTCTGAGTCAGTGTTGCGTTGTGCCCTCAACAAGCTGTGTGTTTTGCCTCTGTGGTTCCAGTGGTTTGTCCCCAGTTCAGTATTTCTGCTACAGTGTTTTAGTCCACCTGTGTTTTTGTTTGTCTTTTGATGAGTTTAGTTTAGTAAGAGGTTTTCCCAGCAGTAGAGCTGCGCTTTAAGTTGTACTTCTGTGTCTGAGTCCTGCATTTTGGATCCACCACTCCTGCTTGCCTGCCTGCCACACAGCCAACCATGACACATTTTGAAATAGAATAATTTGACCAAAACATAATAACTTCTCTTATATACAGTTATATTAGTTTCTTTTTTGTCATATTTTCCATAAATAACGAAATTAATCTCATTATATAATAAACTTTGTGTGATTTACAGTAGGTCCTTTCAGCACAGACAGAAATCCTTTTTTTTCTCTTGCAATGACATCGAATTCTAATAAATGTTTCTCCTGCAGCGCTGTTCCTGTTCTCACAGGATTCAGTCACCCCAAAAATATTTAATGGGACTGGAATCGGTTAATGAAAACCAGGATCGACAATAGTATTTTTGTTTTTTTAATTAAAAAAACAAAACATTTTTATAATGAATAAATTCTTTGTTTTTGGTTTCAAAAACTATCAGGTGATACATGTGATAAATGTCAGTGCTGGGGTGAGGCGGGGTGCTGGCAGTCGGATAGCTCTTGGTAAAGTTAAATAATGTTTAAAAAAGCTGTTCTGGAAAGTTCAAGCAGCCTTAACGTAGCTTAAGTAGAACCACAGATCACTCATATTACCCATGTCTGCTACAGCAGATTTTATAATAGAGGGTTAATCACTTTGCCTCTGCTTAATGACGGTGGTCATTGCTGAACTAAAAGCATAATTCAAGGTCTAAATAAATGACGAGCTCTCAGTATGACCAGTCCTTGAGACAGGATGGGCCACCTTCAGCTCCCAGGAAGACACATCCCATTAACTCGCTCAGCATTTTTACGAGACAAAGGCCACAAAACCCCTCATATCTACAGAGACAATGCAAAGGTGGCAGTTTGCCTTGCCCCTCTTTTCCTTCAAAGCAGATTACTTGAAAGAAAAATTACCCCACGGACAAAGCTAATCTGCTTGTTATGGCAAAACTGTGCAAAAACTGTTTCCTTAGCAGGAAAGAAGCTTAAAAAAAGAACCTCTGTGTCTTTTACTAGATGTCATTAAGAATGAAGTCAAGAAGATGAAGCAAGCAAAACATTCATTCATTTGCATTGAGCTGTTTGCGTATTTGGCTCCCTAAACACAAAGCACTGTCTTCCTGGCTGCTTGTCTCTTGGATTAATTAGCGTTTCAACTGGCATAGCTTTTAAAGGTTGTATTTGCATGAGTAAATGATTGTTTAGGGACCAACTTGTTGATCATTTCCCACAGTTTACAGCTCCCTGCCTGCTCTGTACATCGCTCCCTGTATGGGGTCACTGCTGTCATGTGACTGTATTATAAAAGTGTTTTTTTTTGTTTTGTTTTTTTTGTTTTTTTGGCTCGCACATCTCCTCCTGTGCCACAGACTCTTCTTTTTTGGCATAGGCACTGCTAAACAAACCAAAGTTACACTAAGTGTACTGTCTTGCTTGAAGTGCAGCTTTTTGACAGCACTTTGACAACCTTTGAGAAGATGCCAAATTCAATTATCTTTGGAGTATACTGTCATCCTGCAGCAACAAAATCCTCAGCTGATATCACTTCAAATCTAATTTCTCTTCCTGAAGGCAGTGACCCAGGTTTGAAGTCTCACTGCTTGCTGAAAGATAAACACACGTCTTACTCTATTTGGTCCAATAAACATTCAGGATATGCTCTTTGAATCCCTTATCAAAGCAGGCAGGTCCAGCACGGCACCACTCCGTGCTATCAAAGTTTCGCGGTATCCTGCTGGTGTTCATTAAGGACACAATGTGACCATTTCTTTCCTAGCCTCTGCCTGTCCCTGCAGGCACATGGGGCCATCATGCAATTACCTACCTCAGGCCTTCAGTGGTCCCTGAACAATCAATAACTACAGTTCAGTAGCTGAAGCTTCCAGCAGTTTTATAGTTGTGTCACTAAGTAGTGCAGCAGGTTGTAGAGGTGGCTTGGAAGCAGGTAGGGGCAAAATACTTGTCACACAATCCAGATACCTTCAGAGGCCCCAGTGGCAGAATAACATTTGACGCTTAATCTGAAAGATGGCTGGAAAATGAAGAAAAACTTAGATGTATGTATTTTTTTTTTTCAGTCACAATGATTGATTTAAAGTTCAGCATGAGTCTTGACACAGTTTCCAAGCGTGTACATAAACATTGGTTTACATTTTCTTACACATAGACCACTTTCTTACTGGTGGCTTCTGTTTTGAGTGATATGTGCTTGCTTTATTTGCAGTCACGGACAGCCCAGCAAAGTAAAGAGTACCCCCGGCTGGAGTTACGTTGACTGCTGCTTCTTTGGCTAAATAAGTCTGGGGAAAAATGAAATTGGTGGTGTGACATGACATTTTTACCAAAAAGAAGATTTTCAGAAGCAGAATACTTTATTGATCCCTGGGGTAAAAATTTTATCGTTACAGTGCTCCATTATAAACAAACATTAACAGAGACAGACAAGACACTAACTAAGAATAGCACCATATATACAGGCATATTTAAAAAAGAAAAAAAAAAACAAAAAAAACACCCAGCACGCCCCTGCGGGCGGTTTATCCTTCAAGCTCGGGTCCTCTACCAGAGGCCTGGGAGCTTGAGGGTCCTGCGCAGTATCTTAGCTGTTCCCAGGACTGCGCTCTTCTGGACAGAGATCTCCGATGTTATTCCCGGGATCTGCTGGAGCCACTCGCCTAGCTTGGGAGTCACCGCACCTAGTGCTCCGATTACCACGGGGACCACCGTTACCTTCACCCTCCACATCCTCTCGAGCTCTTCTCTGAGCCCTTGGTATTTCTCCAGCTTCTCGTGTTCCTTCTTCCTGATATTGCTGTCATTGGGAACCGCTACATCGATCACTACGGCCGTCTTCTTCTGTTTGTCTACCACCACTATGTCCGGTTGGTTAGCCACCACCATTTTGTCCGTCTGTATCTGGAAGTCCCACAGGATCTTAGCTCGGTCATTCTCCACCACCCTTGGGGGCATCTCCCATTTTGACCTCGGGACTTCCAGGTTATACTCGGCACAGATGTTCCTGTACACTATGCCGGCCACTTGGTTATGGCGTTCCATGTATGCCTTGCCTGCTAGCATCTTGCACCCTGCTGTTATGTGCTGGATTGTCTCTGGGGCATCTTTACACAGCCTGCACCTGGGGTCTTGCCTGGTGTGATAGACCCCAGCCTCTATGGATCTTGTGCTCAGAGCTTGTTCTTGTGCTGCCATGATTAGTGCCTCTGTGCTGTCTTTCAGTCCAGCTTTGTCCAGCCACTGGTAGGATTTCTGGATATCAGCCACCTCCTCTATCTGCCGGTGGTACATACCGTGCAGGGGCCTGTCCTTCCATGATGGTTCCTCGTCTCCCTCCTCTTTCTTGGGTTTCTGCTGCCTGAGGTATTCACTGAGCACTCGGTCAGTTGGGGCCATCTTCCCAATGTATTCTTGGATGTTCGTTGTCTCATCCTGGACTGTGGTGCTGACACTCACCAGTCCCCGGCCCCCTTCCTTCCGCTTAGCGTACAGCCTCAGGGTGCTGGACTTGGGGTGAAACCCTCCATGCATGGTAAGGAGCTTTCTTGTCTTTATGTCAGTGGCTTCTATCTCCTCCTTTGGCCAGCCTATTACCCCAGCAGGGTACCTGATCACGGGCAGGGCGTACGTGTTGATGGCCCGGATCTTGTTCTTACCATTCAGCTGACTCCTCAGGACTTGCCTGACCCTCTGCAGGTACTTGGTGGTTGCAGCTTTTCTAGCGGCCTCTTCATGGTTCCCATTTGCCTGCGGGATCCCCAGGTACTTGTAACTGTCCTCTATGTCTGCAATGTTGCCTTCTGGTAGTTCAATCCCCTCAGTTCTGACTACCTTCCCTCTCTTTGTTACCATCCGACTACACTTCTCCAGTCCGAACGACATTCCAATGTCATTGCTGTATAGCCTGGTAGTGTGGATCAGTGAATCGATGTCTCGTTCACTCTTGGCATACAGCTTGATGTCATCCATGTACAGGAGGTGGCTGACAACTGCTCCGTTCCGTAGTCGGTATCCGTAGCCAGCTTGTTAATGATCTCACTGAGGGGGTTCAGGCCTATGCAGAACAGCAGTGGGGACAGAGCATCTCCTTGGTAGATCCCGCACTTGATGGTGACTTGTGCTATGGGCTTGGAGTTGGCCTCTAGTGTTGTACGCCACATCCCCATTGAGTTCCTGATGAAGGCTCTTAGGGTCCCATTGATCTTGTACAATTCTAGGCATTCCAGTATCCAGCTGTGGGGCATTGAGTCATAGGCCTTCTTGTAATCAATCCAGGCAGTGCACAGGTTGGTCAGTCTGGTCTTGCAGTCTCGGCTGACTGTTCTGTCTACCAGTAGCTGGTGTTTTGCACCTCTGGTATTCTTGCCAATTCCTTTCTGTGTCCCACTCATGTATTGACCCATGTGCCTGTTCATCTTAGCCGATATGATGCCTGACAGGAGCTTCCATGTAGTACTGAGGCAGGTTATTGGTCGGTAGTTGGAGGGGACCGGTCCCTTCTTGGGGTCCTTGGGGATCAGGACCGTCCGACCTTCGGTTAGCCATTCCGGGTGTCTCTCGTTAACTAGCAGCTGGTTCATTTGTGCTGCCAGACGCTCGTGGAGTGCAGTCAGCTTCTTTAGCCAGTAGGCGTGAACCATGTCGGGCCCTGGTGCTGTCCAACTCTTCATACTGGAGACCCTTTCTTGGATATCTGCCACTGTGATGGTTACTGGACCCTGTTCAGGGAGGTCGCTGTGGTCTGCCCTCAGATCCACTAGCCACTGAGCATTGCCGTTATGGGTTGCGTCCTTCTCCCATATGCTCTTCCAGTATTGCTCCGTCTCCAGCCTTGGTGGTGCTGTTCTCTTATTATTATTATTATTATTATTATTATTATTATTATTATTATTATTATTATTATTATTGTTGTTGTTGTTCCTTGCCACTGAGAGTACACCTCTATCTCTCTGGTGTACCTCCTCAAGCGGCTGGCCAAGGCTATGAGTCTTTGCTTGGCAGTTTCCAAGGCCTCAGGTATGGACAGCATGCTGTATTTCTTACAGGGGTCAGTGTTTCCTGGTCTTCCTAAGTCCACGATCAGTTCCTTGGTCTTTGCCACGTTGAGCTGCAGATGATTCTGCTCACACCACGTGACAAAGGAGTCGACCACAGCCGGGACTCTGTCTCATCATCCCTGCTGATGCATCCAACCACCTTCTTCATGCCCCTCCACACCTCTCTCATGCTGTTCTGCTGGAGTTTCCAGCTTCCTCCTGTAATTGTCCTTAGCCTCTCTGATCTTGTCCTTTAGTAACACCTGGACCTTCCTCACCTCCTCTTTATTGCCCCCTCTGAAAGCCCTCTTCTGGTTGTTGAGGAGGGCTTTGATGTCCTTAGTCAGCCACGGCTTGTTATTTGGGTAACAATGAACAGTCTGAGCTGGAACAATGGAGTCGGTGCAGAAAGTTGTGTAGTTTAAACTGATAAAATAAATAAATGAAGGTAAACAAGTAGGATATCTTCTCATGCCTCATATAGTAAGACGCCGTTATGGAGCTGTAGCTGTTAGACACTCTGAGTTTGTACTGTACTCTGCAAAGAAAAACAAATTCTCCAGTTTTTATATATTTTTGATATTTTTCTGTCTCTATTGTGTATCTAAACTCAATTACAGGCAAAAATCAATACAAAAATACAGTTTGGCAGCAGCTGTGTAAGATCTTCTATAGTGATGTTTAAAATAAACAATTACAGAGAATGTTTGAGGCACAAAGGCTTGGGATATTGACAGAGAATAATAACCTTCAAACTTTCATCACTGTGCAGTAAAGCGCGCGCGCACACACACACAAACAAAACATGTCAGGCTGAACTTAGTGTGGTTGAAAAACAGATTCTCTATTACTGGAAAACTTTTCAGGCGACAGTAATGGCAGAGGTGGAGTAACTGGGAAGCAGCTGGTTACACCCATATAGATAGACATTGCCGCCCTGATGTCACCCAGTTGAATCCAGATTTTGAAGTTAGTGCCGGACTTCTGTCATGTGTTAAATGCCTGCAGTGAGCTTATTTGGAGGAAATGGTGAACTAAATTGTCACAGGGGTCAGCAAAAAATGTGCTTTTCAAACTGATTCAAAATTTTCTCTTCATATTTTTTCTGTTTCCAATAGTTGTTTACTTTCAGCTGCTCACTTATTCATATGGAACAATCATAGCAGGTGTTTATTTATGTTTTTACTCTGGGGTTTCAGCAGGAAGGGCATCCAAAGGGATTGGTGTCTCCTCCCGTACACCATGTTTCCTGACATAAAGCAGCCCAAAATAGGTACTTTTACATCTCTGGGCTCCAATTAAGAGTTTGGAAACTGTTTGCAAATTCTCATTCTCATCAACAGTACAGATTTTTAGTATTATTCTTTGAATAAACTCTAACTAGGCCAAGAGTTATTGAATAGTCATTGAACTTGTCACTGTAAGGACAGTAGAACATTTTTGCCAATTTAATTCCACAACTTGCAGAAATTCCATCGAGCACAGCACTTCTGCACCGAACTTGAAAAAAGCAAATTATATCTGCTTCCGGATTTAATTTTCTTGTTGCTTTTGTTGTTGTGTTCTTCTTTTGAGTCTGACCACACACATCCACTGCCTATGACTCCGTTTATTACAGTCTTGCAGTCTTACATTCAAAAGTCCATAAACCAGTAATGCCCCCTTCTTTTGAAGGATTATATTATTTCGTGTTATGGAGGCAGTGTGTATGGTGGGGAGAAGTTACAGTCCATGCCAAAATACAGCAAATAAAGCCACAGGAATACAGAAACTGTGACACTGCGTAAGGTGTCTAAGGCCATTTGTCTTATTAAAAATACACACAAGCTGTGTTTCAGCCCCGAGTTTAAAGGAGGGTGGCAACCACTGCAAATCAAAAACAAGTCTGTAGTCATTATTTCCACAGGGTCACTCACAGGCAGTGTTTCTCCTCCCTAAACTGGACCTACACACTCTGAATGCTAACACGCACTTTGTGTTACGGATGATACAAATTGAACAGCTCCAAACATGTGTTTGAAACTCTCTCTCTCTCACACACACACACACACACACACACACACACACACACACACACACACACACACACACACACACAGGGTTTCAGAGGTCACAGCACAGATGTGGCTCATGGCCATTGTCCAGTTCATAATACTTACAGATGAGTGGAGCTTAGTTATAACTGATAAGAATATTTTGGTGGTAAAATAACTGCAATATATTTGTGCAGGAAATGTATGCATTGTCATTCTTCTATATGTGCCATGCTTATACCCTAAAACATCTTAATCATCCAGACTTATTTGTTGTATAAATTGTATTGTAACTACCGCGTCTAATAATGTAACTTTTATTAGACGGGGCTTCTCCATCTCATTACAGCTTCTCTCCACACACTGCCACACTTTGCATTTATTCTTATCTCTTCTCGCAGATGTTTTTATAAGAACAGACATCTTCAATCCTTCAATTCTTAATATTTCCCCAAGACCTTTTCTAGTCTCAGAGGAGAGATAAAGCAGTTTTATTCCTTAAATGCCTCTCACCTATTATTATCATGAGAATTACATGCAGTGTAATTAGCGTGAAAGCCATCGCCACATGCAGTAGCACCACAGGCGGGACATGACAAACCTCATCTCTTTATCCTGCAGGTACTAAACTCCTCTGTCGTCTTATCCAAACCTCCATCCCAAATCCAAATAACCAGATTCATGCTTCTTATTTTATTTTTTTTAATGTTGTGCAGCAGTGTGTGGTAAGTCTCCCCTGATAATACAGGAGAGGTAAGACTTAAAACACCTCATGCTGTGCCCTAGTTAGAACACCGCTCATGTAGGAAAAGAGGACACCTTATGTCTAATATGTTCCTTAATGAGATACCAACAGGTCAAAAAGGGGTTGTTTTTGTTTTGAATGGAGGTACGTGTAGGACTGTGCAAAAATCTTGAGCAGATTTCTTGTTAAGAAAATGGGAGATGGGTACAGCGATTTGTTGAAATGTGCAAACATGCTCTTCTTTGGCTGGCTGTTTTGTCTCAATGATCCCTCAGTAAATGGGTTATTCTGAAAAGTACTTAAACTTTATAGTTATTCTTTAAAGTGTTGCAGAATAGATCACTAGTAGTTCTGAAGGTCTTTCAGAAGGTTTTGTGTGTACAGATCAGTCCTTGTACCTGACTGGTTAAAGAGGAATGTCCTTTTTTTAAACACTTAACACTGAATCATTCAAGCATAAAAAGGCCTTTGCAACTAACTAAAGGGATGAATTAGCGAGTGCTGTGTCTACATATAACAGACAACTTGGCAGTGAACCCATTTTAAATTGTAAATTGCTCATGAACTATTACTAGCAGCACATTATTTGCCCGAATTTCATCAATCTCCACTTTTGCCTTATTTAAATGGCACATGTTTAAATAACCTGTTGTACCCTTTTCCCACTTTACTTACAAAATCTAAATAAATTATGTCTCAAGACTTTCACACAATTTTAACTGAATCTAGCTGCAGAGAAAGAAATCTAAATACAGTAACACGGACTGATTATTTTTACTGTACGTGAGCAAAACATACTTGCTGTGATACATAGGCATGTCCCCCGAGAGCCAAAAAAGCTCCATACACCAGTGAACCAACGGGTTAAAACCACTCATAAGGGAAGTGAACTCAGTTCAGTTTTCAAACAGTGCCAATTCACATTGTCGGCTCACAGCACTTGATAGTGTAAGTTTGGGACTCTGTAGAAAGAACCCCAGTGACCCCATATGAGGAACCAACTGGTATTGTTGAGGGGAAGACATCTCTTTTATCAGGAAAAAACCTGTAGCATTAATGGGCTCAGGGGAGCAATCGTGTCTGGTGCCTCGTTGGGGGAGTGAGAGGAAAGAATGGATAGAAAAGAAGTGCATAAAGGAAAAACAATCTAGTGATATTGCAGTATTGTTCTAAGAAACATTGGGTCTTGGCAGTCATGTACTGTGGAATTTTCTTTGACACTTCTTATCTAAACAATGTGGCAGATTAAACACCTCCCTATGGCAGTGACAAACCCAGCAGTCTAATCAGCACATGATTTGCCTGTCATGCTGCAAAAACCTGCTCAGAGAACAAGCCATTAAGCTGGTGATCGAGCATGAACACGATGTGCTAGAACAAGCTCTATCCACCAAGGTCACACCCTGCAACCCACAGGACCCAAAGGCTCCGCTGCCAGCACCCGAGTGCCAGAAACCACCGGACATCTCCAGAGGTTCCTGTCTAGCCCCCCCCCAGATTAAAGCTACAGTGCAGGGCTTCCTCAGTATTGTTGTACAAATGAAACAGATTAGTGAATGTATAAATTGCATCCTAACTGCTTTGACAGAATCTTAATAAGTAAATATTATTTATATTCTTGAATTGGAAAGTGGGAGTGGGTGGTTAAGTCAAACCTACTGTACAGGGATACACGGCAGGTCACACCAACACGCACACTGTCCTTGAAAATCTTTCCACAGAATCAGAGTGAATTAGATTGCAGAGGCTGCACTTTCACGTTAACTGCAGCTTTGGTGAACGTTGTCTCACCAAATTTGCACCTTTGCCCCGTTTCTTTGAAAGTGCTGACTTAAGAGAACAAAGAGAAGACAGTCTGAAACAGAAGCTACACTGTCCAGCTCCTGCTCTGCCAGAGTACGCCCTCATACACGAACACTGCTAAAGTTTTCTGTTTGGTAGGTTTACACAGTGAGTGACACTGCAGGCAGCCAGCACAAGTTTCAAGCTGCACATGTTTCACAAATGATTTTTACTGTGCAAATCTTTGCTATGTGTAAAGCACACAGGTGTAAAAGGTGCACGCAGAGCTGAGTCAACAGAGACGATCGCTGCACAGGAACCACAGGCATATTTCTAATATTTTGATATTACCTTTTAGAGAATGTAATATTAAAGGAAACATTTTCTTCATTAGCAACAAATTCAAGTTTGGGCATTACATAAAAAAGTAAATGGAAAATGTATTATAACTGTGACATAGGCTCAAGTTGGCTCACACCTCTGACAGGACCGACGGGGTTGTATGTAGGTCTTATGCAGGGCTTTGCACGCCATTGTCTACATATTTGAGCTGTGAATAGTCATCAGGGTGAGAGGCAAAAATATGTAACAACCAGTAACTACTAACTAACTCCCGCGTTGGTTCTCCAGGTACTCAGACTTCCTCCCACATGCATGCTAGCTTAATTGGTGAGTCTAAAATTAGTGAGCACCCTACCTCTCGCTCTATGCTAGCAGTGATAGGCTGAAAAGAAAAGGAATGGATTCGGTATTTTCTAACTCGGACTCAGACATTTTAAACCATCTTGGTAGCGCAACATTAAGATGTCCCCAAAAATGTTCAAGGATGTTGAAGTCAAGGACCGATTTTGAACTCTGCTTCGAATTATTGCTCAGCCTCTTCACTTTCTCATTTTCTTGATTAACTACCTGACATTTTCATCCAGAACATGTCTTTTGATATTTAATGTCGCTTCTCCACTTTATTTGTACAGCGTACAGCGTTTCCTGTATCACAGGCTGCCACAAACCTTAAAGTAGAATGACTGCTTGCCAGTGGTTTTCATTAAACACTGGTCTGTTTTTATTCACATATATCTTTGCAGATTGCAGTCAAATGTAAGATTTTTCTATGGCTTTTGTTTTTATTAGACAGTGACAGCATTGTGGTGAAAATGTCTTATCAAGATGTTGTTTTCTATACTAGATGTTTTGTGATAAAGCTGTGCATGATGTTTGCTGCCAGGTCTTGCCTTGACTTTCACATATCTCCCATTTCTTAATGGCATTTTGAACAGCAGAAATAACAAGGCGGAAGCACTTTATATGTTTTAATAGCCTTCACTCTCTTCTTTGCAGGCTTCAATTAACTTCATTTTAGAGTCTTGGTGTGTTGCTTAGAAGCATACTGTCCACAGCTGACAGTTTATTCTGACAAATGCTGACCTGCCTCACAAGGGGTAATAATCCAAGACCTAATTAATGAAGTCTTGACGCTTTAGTGCATAAATAGAAGCTTTAGCACATGCCACAATTAAAAAAGTGTTTCCCAATAACAAAGTTCATGACATTTCAATATTTAAGGTTTGAAATGCTGTCACTATTTTATTGTTACAAAAAGAGTCACAGAGGTTGTTTTTTTTTATCTTATTTTCTTTTAAGATTTCTGGGCTTTGTTTAAATTGATCAAAATGTATATTTTGTCAGGTGGTGCACAAACTGCTGCATACAAGAAACAGGATCTGCATGCAATGGCATGTAAAAATATGAATGTAGTCTCACACATACATACTTTAGAACAACCGAGCCGACACGGGGCTCAGGAGGCAATTGTCTTTTAGCCTGTGAAAACAAATGAGCTCGTTCAGTGGTGGAAACTTTCTCGGTGTGAGGAGAGAAGCACTTCAGCTGCAGAGCATGTGGATCCTTCTTCTATCAAGTCAATGACGTTTTCACACAGCAATGGTTTGGGAACAAAGGTAGAATAATCTCTTGCTTACGAAGGTCTGATACTTAAGTTGGGTACATAACGCTGCATTAGCAACTCATCATTCCCGAAAGGTCAGCCACCGAGAATCACTGCTAACTATTTGCTGTTCACACAGTCGATTACACCGCTGAGAAATTGCATTTGCTTGGTGCGCGATCACCGAGATGCCCTTTTGTGTATTGGTGTTCTGTTTATTTGAGGATACTATCTGAAAAGTGGCAAATGGTGAATTACATCTTATTCAAAGTGGCATGAACATACTCGGGTATAGAGCCCTGAAATCGTTTAAGAACTTTTACATAAACCTTTACAAATTCACAGTTTTATCCTCTAATTTCTCTCTACCTCCCTCCCATCTATTTTGCTACTTTCAGATCAGAAACTACACAAAATCCCTGTTTCCCTTGGCCCGTGCCATAGTTCCTTAACAGCTCTGAGAAGAACTCCTGTGCCGTGATCTCTCTGCACTCTGATCGCCATCAAAAGACATTTGTCTCCAAGATGTATGGTACGATGTTCCTGTCCCGAAGAAACCCCACCCTGCTTCTCTCAATGACTATCGCCCTGTAGCCCTCACCTCAGTAGTGATGAAGTGCTTTGAACGCCTGGTCAGAGACTTCATCATTTCTTCACTACCAGACACACTGGACCCACTACAGTTCGCTTACCGTCCAAATCGTTCCACAGACGATGCCATCTCTCATCTCCTCCACACATCACTCACTCACTTGGACACTAGAAGGGGGAATTATGTTAAAATGCTCTTCATAGACTACAGCTCTGCATTTAACACCATAATTCCCTCCACACTCACCACCAAGCTGGAGCATCTGGGACTCAGCTCATCTATGTGTCAGTGGATCTCCAACTTCCTAACTGGCAGACCACAGGCAGTAAGGATGGGCGGACATGTCTCAGCCTCCACCACTCTCAGCACTGGAGCCCCCCAGGGGTGTGTTCTGAGCCCCCTGCTGTACTCTTTGTACACATATGACTGTGTGGCCACTACCAGCTCCACCACCATCATCAAGTTTGCTGACGACACCGTCGTGGTGGGCCTGATCTCTGATAACAACGAGACGGCCTACCTGAAGGAGATTAGGAATCTGGAGAACTGGTGCCAGAGGAACAACCTCCTTCTAAACGTCAGTAAGACAAAGGAGCTGATAGTGGACTTCAGCACTAAGCAGGAGAGGAACTACCAGACCCCTGTCATCAACGAGTGCCCAGTGGAGAGAGTGGACAGCTTCAAATACCTCGGAGTTCACATCACGCAGGACCTGTCATGGTCCTGTCACATCAACACCGTGGTGAAAAAGGCCCGTCAGCGTCTCTACCACCTCAGACGCTTGAGAGACTTCCAACTGCCCTCCAAGGTGCTCAGGAACTTTTACTCCTGCACCATAGAGAGCATCCTGACGGGAAACATCTTAACCTGGTTCGGGAACAGCACCATGCAGGACAGACGAGCTCTACAGAGGGTTGTGCGGTCAGCTGAGCGCACCATCCACTCCGAGCTCCCTGACCTGCACTCAATCTACAGCAGGCGGTGCTGGACCAAGGCCAGGAAGATCGTGAAGGACCTCAGCCATCCCAACAACGGACTGTTCTCTCTGTTGAGGTCAGGAAAGCGATTCCGCTCCCTGAAGACCAACACAGAGAGACTGAGGAGGAGCTTCTTCCCGCAGGCGATACGGTCTCTCAATCACACCACCACACAGTACTGACCCACACATATGGTTCTTACACACACACTGGACTTTCTGGACTTTGTTTTTGCACAACACTGGTCACTATATTCTTCATTTCCAGTTAATACTTGTACAGCTGCTGTTATTGTGTATATATTTATTTATATTTAGATTTCTTCATACATTCTTATATAGTTCTATATTGTGTATTTTGTTGTACAGTTATTTTATTTTCAACTTTAATTTATATTTTATTCCTTCCTAGTTAAATTTACCCTTTTTAATTTTTCATATTTATTTCCTATCTTATTCATAGCCTTTCCTTTTTTTGTTTTCTTTAGGTCACGAGCAGTTGTCCAAGCATTTCACTACATATCGTACTGTGTATGACTGTGTACGTGACAAATAAATTTGAATTTGAATTTGAATGTGCCTTCTCTTTGAGGCAAATGTACTGGGACAACAGCAAATCTTTAAATTTGAGCTAAAATAATTTATTTAATTAAGTATAAATCAGCAGCTAGCTGTATAACATTAACTTGCTTCCTCACTTGCAAACCACTCTCTGGAGCCACATCGCTTTTTGTGTTTCTGTCCTTATGTGCCTTTGCTGTACCAGCCTGTCATTTGTTGACATTAGTAGTGGACGCAAGGAGCCTGGTAGTGAGTGTAAATGTCACATTCTTTGTATTCTTGTGGAGAGCCATTTGACATTCTTTAAATAAGAATCCATCAAAGTGCTGTTACAAGCAACTGAGGAGGTCTGGGAAATGTTTAAGTTTACAAAATCAATACAAATATTCCCCCCAAAAAAGCATGGATTTTTTTTGTTTGCAGTCTTTATTAAACTTTAAGATAGCACTTAAACTTCTTTCTCACAGTGTACGATTTAGAGAGGCCATGTTTTGTATTCTGAGTTTGTTTTAAAGCGTCTTCCTCTTTCTGCTTTACGCTCTGACACATTAGCTGTTGAAAAGAGGGAGCCACATTTATCTTGACTTTTACTTTGACAAAGTGAAGTGGTGAATGCTTGCATCCCTTATTCCAGCGGACAGATCTGACAGCAGAGCAGTTTGTACAGTTTTATGAATCTGTGTCCAGTTTTGAACTGTTTTGATCCACAGACTGCAATATTCCAGACAGCAAGTCAATAACACTCTGCTCTTGCTTTTGTAACAGGCAGGATTTCAGTGTCAGTTACACTGCACTTGTGAGATTAGTTGTCTTCCACTACAGGTCTTTATCCAGGTGTATCAAAAACATCTAGAGGGTTAAATAAATAAAAACAGCAGTTTGCATATTTATCAGTAATGATCCAAAAATATAAAATCTAGATAGAGATCTGTTTAAAATCTGTGCAAGATAATTTTTTGAACCTCCTCCCCTGCAGTGTGTTCTTGTGACATAGATGGTTTCACAGCTGCTGCAACTTCATCCAGTTTATTATTTATTTGTTTCAGCACTATTTCCTGCCTAGGTAGCAGCTGTTCCTTCTGAAGCCCGTGTTTGGCAGATTTGCAAAATTCAACAGTGAACTAAGGAAACAGCATAAATTATTGCAGTTGATGCTTCTTTGCAGTTTCATACAGGCATATGTGGAGTCCAATATCACAGCAGATTGTACTACATCTCTACTTTTCACATAACCCCTAACAGTAAAAATAAAATAACAAAATAAAACTTGTATATGAAAAATGCAGATAAAACTTTAACTGATGAGCCTACAGTATCCTGCATGTGCTTTGCATGTCATCAAAACATTTCAGACCTGCATAGGGAAGACCTCTGAAAGTGCCATGTGGTATATCAGACCTAGAGTTTTGCAGCAGATCCTTTAAGTCCTTGGAGATATAAGTTGAAACCACCATGGATCAAGTTTATTCCAGACTTATCTCCCAACTCACTGCTGATGGTTCATGGTTAATGTCTCTTCAAGCAGCTCTCAGGTTCTCATGACTGTTGATTTAAAGCACCCCACAAGTATTTTTGAACACTCAGTTGTCTGGCCATTATTATTTTTGACATGTTGACGTTATTGAAGAACATTACAGACTAATGGAGTTATCAGAAATCACTGTTACAATGCAATATTTCTGCCCACTATATATCATGAAGTCATTGTTTTTAATGTTTTTGTTTGGGGTTTTTCCATTTTTTTCTGTCTGACAGAAGGACTCAGTCCATCACTGATTTAGTGTAAAATTTCCTTGCTCTCATTCAGTTCCATTCCTAGTCTAGCTGACCCTGGTCCTTCCTGTCTCCGGTCTTTGCTACTGGCTCACTCAACAAACACATTTCTGTTGTGGTACTCATCAGTACCATTGGGCCTCTCCAAGAAGGATCTGAAATGTTCTCTAACTTCACTGTGTTGCACCGTGGCTGGTGGAAGCAGGTTGGAAGGCCACTATAATTAGATCATACAGCAGGTGGAGAACTGGCGACTGTGGTTCAGGGGGTTGGGAAGCGTATCTGTAACCGGAAGGTTGCCGGTTCGATCCCTGGGCTCTCTGTCCTGGTCGTTGTGTCCTTGGGCAAGACACTTTACCCTACTGCCTACTGGTGTTGGCCAGAGGGGCCGATGGCGCGACATGGCAGCCTCGCTTCTGTCAGTCTGCCCCAGGGCAGCTGTGGCTACAACTGTAGCTTGCCTCCACCAGTGTGTGAATGTGAGAGTGAATGAATAATGGCATTGTAAAGCGCTTTGGGTGCCTTGAAAAGCGCTATATAAATCCAATCCATTATTATTAATGTAGAGGCTGTAAGATCTACCTGCAGTCCAACACTTGGGAGAATCGACTAATAATATTGACTAGTTATGAATTTGCCGAAAGTGTACTTGGCAAATAAAATGCTGTATCAATTCTAAATCAATTTTTTTTACATATGCAGACAAATTTTAGACGTTTAGATATTTAGATGGCACAAACAGTGATGTTGATGTTGAATATTACAGGAACTATGATAAAAGTCAATGCAGACCATTGTTGTGATTCTGAAAATTTTTTGCATGCACCAAAGTGGCTTGTTCTTTATACTTTCTAAAATCAGATTTTAAAAATTGTCTTTCTTATACAACATTGCAATATATTGCATCTCTGTGATATGCACCTATCACCAGATTAACCAAAACACAGTAAATGAATCGGTGTTATTCATTTCATATGTTAGTGGTTGTAATAGTTTGATTAGGAAAGGCCCCATACAGCAGTGCGAACTAAACCACCATTTTACTGTCAGTCTTATTTTATAATCCTTGGTCTTCCGGCTGAAAAGCTGCTCAGTCTGTCCCAGGGAGACCTGGTATGCTCTATGTCACCATCAGGGCAGATTAATTATTTGTCTCCTCCTTCCATTAGTAGGGTGGGGATAATGAGACATGGCAACCGGGGGTTCAACACTGTGGCAAAGACATCACCTCGAATCAGGAGGACTGTTAATCATCCCAAAGCACATTTCAACCGCTGCTGTCATTTCTCTCACTCGTCTGATTTGTATAGAGGAAAGAGTATAAATTACTTCTAAATGCTTCTTAATGTTGGTTATTAATAAGTGGAGCAAAGAGAGTCATGTGGAGAATTTTCTTTTGTTTAAATCATTAGATTGCATTTTTTGAAACTGTAAATATTACAATTTGTGCATGGAACAACAAACATGGTATATTTTACAATAAACAAGCTGATAAATTATGTAGTCAAAGGAGCTTGCAAAGAAAAGCGTCTGGACTTCTTTAAGTTGCTTGAAGACGTTTCACCTCTCATCCGAGAAGCTTCTTCAGTTCTAAGGTCAAATGGTGGAGAGTCCCAGATATAAACCTAGTGGGAGTTATCCCCCCACAGAGGGACAAAAGGACCCCCTGATGATCCTCTAATCACCTGAGCCAAGGTGTGAAACTGGGTGCTGGGCTCCCAATCAGCCAGAGTTTCAGGGTGGTTCATTGTGAAACCTGGCCCACCTTTCATGCGAATTCCTGAGGTCAGATGGCCCAGGATGTGAGTGGGCGTTAAGGCGTCTGGGAAGGGATCTCAAAACTGGATTATAGATGGCAGAGAGTTGGTGTTGTAAACCCCGCCTCTGTTCAAAGATGGTCGCTCACAGTGGACATAGATGGCTTCTTTCACTCCTCTTTCAAACCATCTGTCCTCTCTGTCCAAAATGTGAACATTGGCATCCTCGAAAGAGTGTCCTTTATCCTTAAGATGCAGATGGACTGCTGAGTCTTGTCCTGTGGAGGTGGCTCTTCTGTGTTGTGCCATGCGCTTGTGAAGTGGCTGTTTGGTC
This sequence comes from Haplochromis burtoni, assembly GCF_018398535.1. Lineage (NCBI taxonomy): Eukaryota > Metazoa > Chordata > Actinopteri > Cichliformes > Cichlidae > Haplochromis > Haplochromis burtoni. The sequence continues at coordinate 320,256 of NW_024582555.1, read as the reverse complement.
TCTCCGAATGTAGAGGTCTGGGCATTCCTCGCTGCACTGTACAGCATACACCACATTGTTAAGTTTGTGTTTTGGCGTTTTGTCTTTCGGGTGAACCAGTTTTGTCTGAGGTGTTGCTGGGTCTGAAATACACCGGGATGTCATGCTTGGAGAAAACTCTCCTGAGTTTTCTGATACACCGGCTACATAGGGGATGACAATGTTGTTGCGTCTGTCCTTCTTATCCTCCCTCGCTGGTGTCTGGTCTTCTTTTCTGTGCCTCTTTGCTGACTTTAAAACGCCCATTTAGGATAGCCGCACGTTTTGAGTGCTTCCTTTACATGTGTGTGTTCCTTCTTTTTTCCTTCAGGTTGAGAGGGAACATGTTCTGCCCGGTGGTGTAGGGTCCTAATTACTCCAAGTTTGTGTTCCAGAGGGTGATGGGAGTCAAAAAGGAGGTACTGGTCCGTGTGTGTGGGCTTCCGGTAAATTTCGATGTTGAGTTTGCCGTTCTCTTCAATGTGCACAGCGCAGTCCAGGAAAGGCAAACAGTTGTCCTTTGTGTCTTCCCTGGTGAACTTGATGTTTTTATCCACAGCGTTAATGTGCGCAGTGAAGGATTCCACTTCTTGTGTCTTGATTTTGACCCAGGTGTCGTCCACATATCTGTACCAGTGGCTGGGTACTCTTCCTTTGAAAGAGCCAAGAGCCTTTCTTTCCACTTCCTCCATGTAAAGGTTGGCTACAATAGGTGACACGGGGGAGCCCATGGCACAGCCATGTTTTTGTCTGTAAAAGCCTTCGTTGTACTTGAAATATGTAGTGGTGAGGCAGAGGTCTAACAGTGTGCAGATCTGATCGGGTGTGAAGTTGGTCCTGTCCTCCAAGGAGCTGTCTTCTTGTAGTCGTTTTCTGACCGTCTCCACGGCCTCCGTGGTGGGTATGCAAGTGAAGAGAGAGACTACATCAAAGGACACCATGGTTTCACATTTTGGACAGAGAGGACAGATGGTTTGAAAGAGGAGTGAAAGAAGCCATCTATGTCCACTGTGAGCGACCATCTTTGAACAGAGGCGGGGGTTTACGACACCAACTCTCTGCCATCTATAATCCAGTTTTGAGATCCCTTCCCAGACGCCTTAACGCCCACTCACATCCTGGGCCATCTGACCTCAGGAATTCGCATGACAAGGTGAGGCCAGGTTTCACAATGAACCCACCTGAAACTCTGGCTGATTGGGGCCCGCACCCAATTTCACACCTTGGCTCAGGTGATTAGAGGATCATCAGGGGGTCCTTTTGTCCCTCTGTGGGGGGAAACTCCCACTAGGTTTATATCTGGGACTCTCCACCATTTGACCTTAGAACTGAAGAAGCTTCTCGGATGAGAGGTGAAACGTCTTCAAGCAACTTAAAGAAGTCCAGACGCTTTTCTTTGCAAGCTCCTTTGACTACGATGACCTGGATGACTGAGAACCTTCACAGAGATAAATTATGTACTTCATCATTAACATGAAATGTTTTGTTTTGCAATTTTCTTATTTTTATTGGAGAAACACCAAGTATGATGTAATTGTTTTAAAATAAAACAGATGCTGTCTATTGGTTTCAGCACTACTGAATACTTTTATTGATATTACTGCACACTCAATATTTTGGTGTAAAAGAAAAATAACTTCTGCCATTGGTCACTTAATCTTAACGACAAGCAGGTATGACGATGCTTGTTCATGGGCGTTTCTGGTCTGTATCTGTGGTATCTCCATCGGTCCAAGTTCTTCCATTTAGCCATTTCAGGGTTGCAGGTAGCTGAAGCCTATTGCAGCTACCATAGGGAAAGGCAGGCTACATTCTGGACAGGTCGTCAACTTTTGCAGGGCTAATGCATAGCTAAGCTAGACAACCATTCATACTGACATCACTAATTAATTTAACCACATGCATGTCTCTTGATCTCTTGAACCCTCTGGTAATCTCTCTTACAGAAAGCATTAACAACCTTGGAGCAATTCAAATCTAGTTACTGGATCACTATTAATGCTAAAGTATAAACTTCAGCTAACGTCCTCACAGATAGCAGTTCTTGTTATGCTATAGTGTCATTTTGAGTGCCTAATACCTAAAAGAACTTAACTCCACTTCAGTTAAGTAGTGGTTTCTTTCGAAACAAAATTCGTGACGGCCCTGAGAAACCTTTTTCTTCCTTTTATTTTCTGGTCTAGTTTTTTACATAGTGATTGTGTTGGATCTAAACAGTGTAGGAACTAACATCTTATTAACTAACGCGTTACAGTAACTACGTTATTATTGTGGTAACGAGCATAGTTGTTATGTTATCATAACTAGTTGTTATGAACGCGTTTATTGTTACTGGGATTTATATAGGGTCATTATTTGTTACTTCGTGTGTTGCGTTCGTTACTACTAAATACAATCAAAGCACAACAACTGTTTCCGTGTTGGATGTAAAAAGTGCACATGACGCTGTGACGTAGGCTAGAATCTTGGCGGCAGGAAATATGGAAATATGTACATTCAGATAGAGAAGCCACACATTAATAAGAGAATTCTCAGTAAAACTAAAGTTACTTTCCCTAGTAGCTTGTTACTTTGAAAGTAACAAGTAACTTGAAGTAACTGAGTTACTTTTGATAGAATTAACTAGTCATGTAACTAAGTTAGTAATTTAAACTTGTATCTGACTGATGTAGCCTTGCGTGTTATGCTTCAGGAAGATTTTGGAACGTGAGGAAAATCTTGTTGATAAAAATGACAGCAAGTGCAAAGTTGGCCTGAAATCAAACCACTTATGTTTAACTTTGACAAAATTATTATTATTATTATTATTATTATTATTATTATTATTATTATTATTATTATTATTATATGCCCAAAGAATTAGAACAGCCTGGATTTACTAAAGTCGCTGGTGTATCTCACTTGAGAACATGATGGGATGTCTTGCATTTGTTACAGCTTAAGTGAGATGGGGCCATTACTAGTTTGATAGGCTTAATTTGTCCTTGACGAGTCCGTCCCTAAAATTAACCAATTAGTAAGTAGTTGGTCCAAATGAAATGCAAACTATTGTCTCCCTAAACCAGAGTCTTGTGTGGCAACTCATGTTGCTGGATCCAAAACCCAAACAATATTTTGAATTTACCTGCAGTTACATGCAGTAAAGGCATTGCATTAAAACAGCCTGCCCTTTCATCTATGACTGAGAGTACACAAAGCAGTTCATCATCAACATCACACCTAATGACTGGCACATTTTTTTCACAATAAGGAGGTTAGCAACGTGAAAACACCATCTATGTTAGAATAAATTAACGCTGCATAAATACTGCCTTTGGAAGCCTGAAACTGTTACCAATTTAGCACAGATCTGCAATACTCGTCCCAAGTTAATAGGTTGTACCAATATGCTAAATTAGCGATATTTCTTCACAAGAAGGTGTTGCATCACTTTTTCTGACTTTAATGTCATGAGTACCCCCACCCCATCCCACACATAGAGATGGACTCATTTTTAGCTTAAAACATAATCACCGCATACTAAATGTATTTCGCTTTTACATACTTTCTAACAGTTTGCCTTAAATGTTTTACATCAAGCCAACAGCAACAACTTTCACAAACACGCTCTTGTCCAATAAATCTTTTAGCACTGTCCTTCTGTGGTGTACTCAGCTAGACGTGGGTACTGGGAATTGAATCAGCTTACTTCACATGCCATTAAGTGGTGAAGGTGAGAAACAAATCCACCTGCCTAGTTGTTGCTAACACAATATGCACTCCATCAAACAGGTCCAGTCAGGGCACAATTTAGGAAAGGTAGAGGACACTTCTTGTGCAAATCAAGATTGATATTGCAGTGGTGTTTGCACTGTTAGCCGCTGATTGCCAATGTGTCTTGTGAGAACCAAATGTAGAGGCTGCAGAGTGTTCAATTTCATGCTCTACACCTGCTTTGCATACAGCCAGCATTCTGTTTTTCTCCTGTAAAGTTATTGTTCTCAAACACATCAAGAGCATTAAGAATTCCAGGAATTTGCACCTTATTTAGACTAACGTTAATGTCATTTCTTGATTCTTCTCCAACCATTTATTTCCATGCATTGAATTTTAGCATGTTGCATAGTTACTAAGTACTTCTATCATATTTCTAGTACTGTTTTCATTTATCTAAAACATTCAGATTTGGTAAATGTTTCCAGTCAGTTACTATATAACACTAATATGAGAAAAGGCCCCTATGTTGGTAAATTTGCACTGCATCATTTCCAAGGTTCCTAAAGTCAAGTTAAATCTATCATGCTGTTGGCCTTGAATTATGACTCCAACAGTAGATCTTCATCAGTCTAGTTTTTGACGTTTGATGACGGCTTTCTGGTGGTCTTTGTCACTGTGTGTTTTCTACTCATTGAGGATTGTTTTTCCTCAAGCTTCATACTGATTTTTCTAAAGGTCAACCTTTTGTTTTGGTATCCCTGATTCCAGCCAGCCTTTTATTATATGGATTTAGGATGTATGTGGTATGATTAGGGAGAACTTTAAGTTACCACAAAGAGTTGAGCGACGATGGGCAAGTGAGCCAGTTTAGAGTTACAAAAAGCAGCATTATTTCCTATTGTGTTATAGTCCTATACTATGCTATATTGCAAACAGTACTACTACACATAATGATTTTTCTCTAGCCATACCCAAAATGTTTTGATGGGATAGTTAACACAAACTTTGTTGCTTCGCCGTAGAGGAGATGATTCGTATCAATTACAGGTATGTCGATACTCTATAAGGCTAATGTGCTTAAATACAAATAGGAAATGGGGAAACACGTAGTCTGGCTGTGTGCAGGGAAAACAAAACCTCATCAGTTACTGTGAGAGGGATTCTACTCTTACCAAACATTAGTGTCTACAAAGAGATATTACAAAAAAAAAAGAGTTTTGACACTGGATGTAAAATATAAGTATGCATTCATCAACTACTTTGTTAGGTACGACTGTTCCAACTGTCCAAATATCTAATCAGCCAATCACATGGCAGAATTTAGGCCTGTAGACATGGACAAGATGCTGAAATTTAAGCCAAACACCAGAAAGCCGAAAAAAGGTGATTAATCCTGTAAAACCCAACCCATCAAAAGATAGCCAGGAAATTCAGATTTTTTGGAACTGAGATGTTTATTAACCCTTATAAAAAATCCACAAAATGTTTTTTGCTATATCATGTTGTGTATGATATATTTTTATTATATTTTTATTACATATTTTTTGTATCGCATGTGATACATTGGGTGGTTTTGGCAACTTTTTGTTAACAACAATGTTAATTTAAGACAAAAAAAAGAGTTTTGTCTGTAATATTTTGAAATTATAGCGATGTGATGGCAAGCCACACAGGGTAAGCACCACACCTCACCATTAGTGGCTTCGCTTTAGTTTGCTTTGCAGTCACCACTTTAAATATATTCTACTTATTGTCCAATATATTAAATTTATTTATTTCTCCATTACACCTTCTGATGTTTATATGGCGTGCACACATTAACACTGCAAGGTCAAAGTTCTGTTTTATTTTATATTAATACATCCTTCTCTGTTTGAGTAACCTGGGGTTTGGCTTCTCCTTCCTGTCTGGCAAAAGGTGTGGCAAAGGGCTGGGAGAGCTGAAGTACCACTGACAGCCTAAGTGGATGAAAACACATGCTTCATTGCCTGGGGGGTGTTTCAAGTTTGTTTAATTGTTTGGTATTAGTTGGTTATGTGGCAGCCATTTGGTTTTCCATTTGGTTTTGCCAAACCAGTATTTAAGTTCCTCTGTGTGTCATTTCAGGAGGTCAGTTTGTCTTTTTTGGCTTTGTTAAATATCTTCTCATATTTTGGGGTCAATAAAACCCTTTTTTTTAATTGAACACCTGTGACCTTTATGCCTTGCTGCTTGGTCATTGATCATGTTGATGAGATGGAGAAACTCATGTAGCAAATATGATACAAAGGGCGTTATAGGTTTAATATGACTTCAAACCATGTTTTTGGTGCTACATGAGCTGGTTTGAGAATTTCAGAAACTGCTTTTCTTCTGGGATTTCCCAACTACACAATCGTCTTCCGGGCTTAAAGAGAAAATATTCAGTCAAGGGCTGTTTTCTGGGCAAAAATGCCTTGTTGATACCAGAGGTCAAAGGAGAATGGGCCTTGAAGCAGATGGGCTACAGCAGCACAAAACAACATAGCGTGTGCTATACCTGCACTGCAAACTGAGGCTACAATTCACAACGGCTCACTAAAATTGGATAATAGAAGACTGCAAAAACACCACCTGGCTTACTGTAGACAAATGGCCTCCACATTCCGTTACAATAGAGGGCCTTCAGAATGTGGTGGAACGTGAGATTTACAACGTAGATGAGCAGCCGACAAATGTGCACCAACTGTATGATGCTGTCATCTATCATAATCTCTGGGGAATATTTCCAGCACCTTGTTTAATCTATGCCACAGAGAAGAGTTAGTTCTGAAGGCAAACGGGCCCAAGCCAGCACTAACAAGTTGCATCTGATAAAGTGTCTGGTGAGTGTATAAGTCTATATCAGAATCAGATATAAGAATATTGTATAATTTATAAATCCCACGGCTCTTTTCATGAGTTATGTTACTTTTTTTAATGCATAAATTTAGTGGTAATTTTAAACTAAATTAGAAAACTGGAAATAGGTTCTCGTGGCCCATCAAGGGACACAGCACACTCTTTGGTAATCAATGCTTTACAATATAATGAGCCTGTAATTGCCAAACTTTCTAAACTAACTTCTTTTCCAAATCAGTTGTGCTGACAGCGTTTCTTACAGGGCCCATATCTTATGGCTTACGAGGTAAATGGAGCAGTGCAGGCTTATATAGAGCAGCAGTATCTAAATTCTCCGGTGTCTCGTTGTTTTGGTACAGTGTGCTCCATTAGTACTTTGTAAACAGTGTCACAGCCTCGTAAATAAAATCCACACGAGTGGTGCTTTTGAAAATTGAGTGAATCTCCTGTTTTTCGCTTGTTCTGAGCAGAACTAGGCCCATTGTAGTTAATCCTCTCTTTCCTCTTGCTGATGGATTCAGGCCTCCACTTCAGTGTGACGAGAACATGTTCTTCATTATTAGTCATTTTTCCTTCTCTAGCAAATTATACAAAGCTATAAAAACAGGGTTGCATTTGACTAAAATAAGCAATTTCCAATAACTTTCCTTCTGTTTCTAAAAACAATTTCTCCACCTTCTCATTTTCTTCAATTAGGAGGATGAGAAACACGTTTTCCACAGAGTGGGACTGCACTGTCTGGCAGTCTACAGTCAAAATAATGTAATTATCATTTCCCAGCACAAGCCGCTTAAATTTCTGGAGGAGCCAGTTTTGCTGAACCGTGACTGGAATTAAATTCTGTCACTTCAACTTTTAACCAAAATGGATCAGTGGATGTTTTTGGGCCACAGTTAAAATCGCTGTGCTTTTGTATTTTTTATTAGTCTCTTTTTCAATTTTGTTTAAAATGTAGGTTTTGATGAAATTTAGCTTCAGTTAGTTTTTTAAGGTGAGTGTGCCTTTTTTAATTTGTTTAATTTTTTTATTTTAGTATGAGCCTTAATCCAGAAACGGGTGCATACTTTCCATTGTTCACGTGCAGAGTATTACAACAGTAAACACCACATAAAGCAACTACTTTCTTAGGTGAAGGGAAGTAATTAGTATTAACTATTATTAATAAATACTATTAAGAAAAGTTAATATTGCTATTGACTTCAAAATATGACCCTGTAAACATTTAAATTGAATACAGTGAAATATAAAGAATATTATTCTCTTTAAGTCTGACTTTCTTCTGCCTTCCAAATAAAAAATACATTGTATGGAGAAACATTACATAATATAGACACATGATATTAATGCCAGTTAACACTTAAATGATAAGTATTTATTAGTTAGTATTAAATGTGAAAGAGAGATTTTGCAATCTTGTTGCAAGTCTTTAAAAAAGGGAAATATTCTAAAACGTATGCCTCGAGAGCAAAATAACACATTAGTACAGTAACTGCACATAGCTCATTATACCTCTCAAGCCTAACCTTTTAAAAAAAGCATTAAGCATTTGAGATGAATGGCATTTTATATGAGCTCATCTTTTCAACCTATTCTGTGTGTGACAAAGGTGAACTTTTGTGTCTTTCATATAAATACCTGCATCTGCCTTATAGCAGTGCATCTATTCAACTCCAAAAGTGGATGAATCTTCCCCTTTGGAGAGACATTCATTAGCTGCAATAGCACGATAAATGGCTAAAATAAAGAGGAAGCAATTTCACACACTCCCACTAAAAATGGCATTTGGACCTTGGCAAATGACATTTATGAAAAAAGCTAGCAGTACAATTACAAAGCACACTTTAGATACTCCGATGATTGAACTTGAGATAATTAAATGCCTCATTATGTTATTGTAGCGAGAGTTCGACAATGAGAGATTGACAGATGGAGAGTGCAGAAAATAGAAAAAAGGAAAGAAAGGGATGGTGATGTGAAATTTTGGCATTGTTAGTCTCCAGCTATGCATTATCAGGAAGGGCCTTGTTGAGCACTCCAGGCTACAAGCTTGGAGAAGAAGCTTCGAGAGAAACTAATTTATAGCAAACCAAGGATCCAAGAACCATCTTAGAAAATGAAAAGCCTGAAGCATTTCTGCCTTTAATATCTGAAAATGTTCTCAAAATGAATAATACTTACATTTTAAATTCAACTAGTTAATAGATGTGCACCCCTTGTAAACCCTTAATAAACTAAACTTCTTAATTATTTATTTCATGTCTTAATCCTGCTAAAAACAAGTTTGAGTCAGCAGAAGTTTAACAACAGCATTCCAGATTTGGCTCAAGTGAAAAAGTGAATGCATAAAACAAAATTACAAATGTGGAAACAGTAATGATGACTAGCACATGCAGTATGCTGCATGGATGCAAGAAAATCATTCAAACTACAGAGACTGAGAATAACAGCAGAAATATAAGCTTTTTATACCACGATTTTAAACCAATAAACTAAGAGATATGCAACTTTAAACTGTGCTCAGGCTCCAATTAGATAACCCCTCTCGGTTCCTAGTTATGTTATTAGTGGTGAGATGTTCCATCATTTATCATTTATTCGTAACTTTGTTTATGTCCCAACTTTTTTGAAACTGCTTGCTGGCATCAAATTTTAAAATAAGATTATATGTCCGATGCAATAAACTTTCTCAGTTTCAACATTTGATATGTTGGTTTCTCAGTCTTCAGTTTTATTCTATTTTTATTTTATTTCTATAGAGCTATTTCACAAAAACTATGACCTCAAGGTGTTTCCTATTGTATGATACAAACCCTGCAATAATAAAATACCATAAATAAAAAATTAAAAAATTAAAAAAACATAACAATCAGAGCAAGACTTGGTGATAGTGGGAAAGAAGAGCTCTCTTTTAACAGGAAGAAAGCTTCACATATATGTAGTGTTTTGATATGGGGCCAGGCAGTCATTTGGATGGACACCTGGTAAGTGTTTACACAGCATATTGTGGCTTGTGCTAAATAAATGGCCGATGATTGTTCCTGGTCCATCCAGTAAAATTCTGTGTTCAGTCAGACATATTGACCAGAAAGCTGCTGGGCAGCCTAGGATGCTTCGGTAAAAGCCTGAGTTTAGTGCCACTTAAGGAATTGCTGTAACAGTCCCTATGTTGGGCAAAGAAAATTAAACTGGGGCAGCCGGGGTTGTGTATGTTTGTGTCCTGCTGGTCTGTGCTTGCAACCATGACAATACTTTGGTCACAGTCTGACCCGCTCTGCAAATGAGTTTGAATTAATAATTGACAACTTAGAGGCTGTGCTGGGTCATGCATTACACAACGTGCAGTCCGCTGAGGTGAGGCGGCACACTTCCTGGTCAGCTTGACACAAAGCTTATGGTCTTCCGCTCTTGACACTAGGCCAGCTCACACGGCACTCCAACCCCACTGGTCTTTCATAAGTTGTTTGAAAAGCTGGTAACAAAATATAAATATGCTACTTAAAAAGTGGAAAGGTTGCCAATTCAGACTGTCTGTTGTGCTTCTTGGCCACTATACACCTATATGTCTCTTATTTTGGGCATATATTTCCACTTGTAACTAACTACAGCCCCACCGCCCTACATACCAGAACGTTAAGTCATTGCATGGAGTGGTACCAGTGTGCTTCCTAAAAATGATCCAAACAGTTACTGTTGCTAAAACAAATGATTTGCTTTGAAAGAACATTGCGAGAATTTCTTTAAAAGACCTAAACACGAAAAGTTGTAATTGACAATTGTTAAAACCACAGTCTCCAAAATCTTGTCTGTCTCTGTGTTTAAGTGTAGCATACAAAAACCTGAGATGTGTATACTAGAAATGCTAAAAGTATCCTGCTGTGCGCTTTTTGCATTTAAATGTTAGTGTGTCCTGCTAATGATTATGTAATGTTTATAACCAACTCCAGGCATTTGCTCAACAGCAGCTAGTGTGGCGCGATTGGAATTAGTTCACCACCATTTCCCCTAGTGTTCTGCTTTAGCTTTCATTAGACAAAGAGTGCAGATAATGGTTTTTTGAGTCTCAATTGTAAACAAAGCAGGTTTCTATTATATAAGCGAAGGAGTTACCAGGGCCACATTTAACCACATTATCACCATGGTAAGAACTTGGATGCTGGGAGACATTTTACCAGCAGGCACAATATCTCCTTATTTGGATGTGGAAAGAAAATGTGATCTTTCAATCCCCTATGGACACCCAGCATGTGATCACCAACCTTTGAATCCCAGCTTCATTTAAATGAGCAGCTTTGATTCAAGCTAAGACTCCGACTTAATTGTGGTACATAATGTCTGCTACTTAAACACTGCAGCAGTTTGATTTCCACTTTGTGGAAGTAAACAGACACTAGCCATAAATTAGAGCTTGGGCTGACATGTTGGTTATATTCTGCAGAGCGTTGTGCAGACACCAGAACATCAGTAAGACATAATCACAGACTAAAGAGAAATAAGCTGTCAAGTGTTAACAGGAATGACTGAGGAGAGTCTTTTCTTGGTTTGCAAGGACTGAAATGCACTGACAGTTTTTCCACACCCACTGTTATAAAAAAAAGTAAAAGTGACTTTGAAAAAATGTATATTAAAAGTTAATAATGAAGTGTTGATTTGTGAAAGTGTATAGATAGGAGTCTCTCCTTTTCAAAGCTGTCATAAGCAGCGTAACAAAGGGAATGTCAGGGGTGCATTAAACATTAAAAGACTTTTCTTGTGACCTTCCTGTTGTTTTGTTGCCACTTTGCTGCAGTGAGATTTCGCCTTTATCTAAAACAACTTTACATGAATGATAAGCTAAACTGCAGCAAACATATCCTCTGCTCCACAGAGAGAAAATGTCTGTCTGAATGCTTTAGCTGAAAGAATTTGCCCTCCATCGCAGCAAGGTTTGTGCTGTCATCATCACTGTGGGGGGAAAAAAGAAGAAACTGAAACATATCCGCAGAGAAAAAATATCCCTATCTGACCTTTTGGAAATGGCACCTGAGAGTAAATACTTGAATAAATGCCTGCCCAAGTAATTTTTGATGAATGCTACACTCTGAGATGTTGGGTAATTTCATTTTCGCAGATCTCATGGGAGAGTGCCAAATGGAGGTGTGCATAATGCACTTTGTCCCCCTTTCAGACCACTGACCTTGACAACTGTAACATAACCTCGCACATCCCTCTAAAACCCAGCAGAACTACACAATGATCTTGGCGTTTGTGCTCTTAAAGCATTTCATCATAAAAGCTTTAAAATATAAAAAACATGCTTTGCAATATGTGAGATAGGGGGCAGGGTTTAATAAGAATATTTTCTTCTTCCTGCTCCTTTTCACACATGGTTGTAGTGCTTTATTGATAGAAAGTGTGGTTGGTTTGTTTGATCTGTTGTACCAAGCGTAAAATAAATAAATAAATGAAATGAATAAATCTCGAAAAGTAAAAATGGCAAAAATTTAATTCTTTTTGACAAAGTGGCTAAGATAAAAGTTAATTTAAAAAAACATATTAAGATATATTAAATTGAAATGAGTAGAATCAGAAGTTCCAGATTAGCTGCCACAGGTGGAATCATCTTGTGGTTTCTTGGAAGACCCTTACTGGCACCACATACTTCAATATCTATATCTTTTGAAGGGTAGTCTCACAAGAGGGTTAAAATACCTCCAAGCTATGTGAAATGAATCATTCCACTATGGTAGTAATTCTGCTGAAGAACTGCAAACATGTCTATTGAGTTCTTTTATTAAATAAATGATTGAAAGGTCTTTTTTTCTGTGGGTCAAAGGCATCAATGACTTTGTCCAAAACTTTCAAGAAACTACAACAATTTTCATAGGTTGTAATTTTGACATTTTGTAGCATCAGCAGCACAAGCTCGAGACGTGGACTAAATCTAACCAACAGTAAGCTTTGCAGGAAATAACGAGAAAATTCATTTTAGCTGTGATACATGTTTTACAACATATGGGCCATTAATATAGTCTGTAGGTGTTTTATTACCGATATCTAATAAACCTGGTGATATTTACTCACACAAGTGCTTAGTGCTATTTTCTCTAAATTCAAATGAGATTAAAAATGCAGTAAATATCCTCTTCTATTAAATGTCACAAAATGGAAATTTGAGGAACACATTGCACTCGTAGTGTAATTAAGTTTGTGTTTTCATGTGCAGATGAAGAGATCATGTTTTGGGATAAGTTGTTTTGAAATTGATAATGACACTCATGATACTTTATGTTCCTTATACATGCAATGTAAGTATATATATATATATATACATTTTGATAAAAATCTAGCATCTCCTAATGCAAACATGCAAACAAATTAAAATGACTGCCTGTAACTAATATATCTATTAAAAGCACCTAATAATTCCACAAATGACTGTATTTGCTACTTTATACTAGCATAATTTATGTAAACATAGCTGAAAAGCAGGAGAAAGTATAAAAGCCAGAGATTGAACTGTGGTTTATTATTCTCATTATTAACAGAGGCATCAGGGATTTGGAAGTTATGCTATGCCATTATTCAAAGGTTTGGTTCAGACGTGTGCTTTTCAGTGAGAGCCTTGTGTTTGGGATTTTGGGAACATCTTTGATGATCTGCAGTCACCGCTTTGATGTCTTTGAGTCTGTTTGTCTACGACTCTTTTTGCTCTTGTGTCATGCCAAAGACACAGCACGCCCTTTTTCCTGCCTATCCAACAATTTTTTTTTCCTGAGAAAAACCCTCAAGTCACTGGGTGTCTACATGGAAAAGTACATGTAAAAGCTTCCATAAACTGTCTGCAAGTTGCACCACATGATCCTGTGTTAAACGAACAGGAACGACAAATGTTGCAGATTTTTCACTTTAAAAGCTGGAGAATTTCTAAAAACATTAGTCTTCTGTAAAACTTGTTAGAACCATCCCATGACATTTTCTGCTAACATGCCTTCAGGAGGTTTCCTGTTTCTCCTGCTGCGACGAGGCATATTTTCTTTTGTCTTTCATCTGCCAACACGGCAGCGTGTCATTCTTCCTCTTTGTTATTAAAGAAAAGAAGCTGTGAAAAGCTGAATTTTGTCTAACGAGTCCGTTCCTGTGTCTTCAAAAGTACTGATTCTTGAAAAATCACAGGTATGGCTGGAAGGTTAATTCATGTCTCCATAGTGTGCTCACTTTACCAGCATGCTATTGTAAAACTTGTATTTTTAAATGAGACACAGCTTCTGCACATTAATCTCAAGATAATAGACTTTTGCTTTTATATGTACACCTCACTCCATCGAGAGCTTTGCCTGCGCTTCCTGCTCTTATTTTTAAAGTGAGGAAATGAGCATGTGGGAGTTTAATACATTCATGTTCCCTGTAAGTTGACTTTTAATATATAAAAGATTAAAATCCAGAGAAACCCCCGATAATTGAAAGAAACATTAGGCAAATAACACACACACTCACACACAATAGCCAAGATAAAGCGAAAAATAGCTCAGTAAGACACAAAGGGCACAATTAATGATGGAAGGAAGCAGCTGCTTTGAAGGAGAGAGAAAAGTCAACAAACTGCAGTAATATTTGAGTGGAAAAGAAAAATGATGGGGTAAATCCTCCCCTGCTTCTCCTGCTGTTAGTCTAATTGAATTTCTAACATTCCTTACATACACAGCCTATTTCATGTACCGTATATTCGAAAAAAGCCATATCCTTTGCTTTTAAAAGACCATTTACTCCCATTTTATCAGGATGAAGCTGTACATCATTAATTTCGACATGAAAATTACCAGAAAAGTTTTGCTCATTTCTTGAAAGTGGAAACAAGTGTGCGTTTTCTAATTAGTAATTGTTTTATAGGATGTATCAGATTGTTTTACAGCAGACGACATTAAACCTATTATAGTTCATATGATAACTCTGTTATATCAGTATCTTCAGTTTTAGGCTATTTGAGGAGTTTGAAAAGAGATCTGTTTTCTGTGAGATCGTGTTTATTTGATTTTTCCCAATTTACGCTTGTTTTTTGTGAACTACTCTCCCCTTTCGACTTTATTATATTCTCTGCTGATTTGACAGCTTTCTCTAGTTCTTGCATTGCTTATCATGTTTGCTGAATGTTTCCAAACACTGTTTCCTCTTAAAGTAATAACATATTCTCAGTGCAGCTTCGTCGCTGTTGTGTCCTGGCATAGCGCCCGTTCAGTCTTTGGCAAATAATAGTTAAAGCTCTGGATAACCACAAATATTTGTTTTCGCATTACTGTTTATGTGTTAATTGAAACGGTGAGATACAGCATCCTGCCGTTACTTGCTCCTCACAATCTTTACTTAACAGACTCATTAATTATTTTGTTTGTTTTATTAGGATCCCCATTAACACCAGTCAAAGCCTTGGACTTTTGTTCTGGGATTTTCTGTGCATTCATTCATTTTTGACGTTACCAGGTACATCTTGCAAGTGCTGGATTTGACAGACTTTTTCCTGCTGAACTTGCTTAATTTCTGATTCAACAAAGATTTTGTTCCACAAAGACAAAACACGATCACTCAGAAGCTGTTGATTTGTTGGTTACACGTCCATGATGCAAATCTCCCACTAAATCCCACAGGTGCTCTATTAGATTGAGATCTGGTGACTGTGGAGGCAATTTGAATATAGTAAACTCCCTGTCCTTTGGCAGAGGCCAGGTAGAGATAATTTGAGCTTTTTAACATGACACGCTATCTTGTTAGAAGCAGCCATCAGTAAATGGGTATACTGTGGCGATATAGGGATGGATATGGTCAGCATCACTACTTAAGTAAGATGTAAGCTTAAATGATGTGTGATTGTACTAAGAGGCCCTAAATGTGGATATAAGACTTTAACTATACCTTGACTTTAGAAAAAAAAATAGAAAGATGTTTCAGCTCATGGCTTTCTGCAAAGCTTCTGATACACATTCGATAGACCTTAACAAAGGTAAAAATGTGTTTCATCCATGTACAGAGATGTCCAAAGTACTTACATACAAACATGTCATTACATTAAATAGCTGTGTATAGAGCTGAATCTGGGGCAGAAGAAAGACATACAGGGGCTTGCAAAAGTATTCGGCCCCCTTGAACTTTCCCACATTTTGTCACATTACAGCCACAAACATGAACCAATGTTATTGGAATTCCACATGAAAGACCAACACAAAGTGGTGAACACGTGAGAAGCGGCACGAAAATCATACATGATTCCAAACATTTTTTACAAATAAATAACTGCAAAGTGGGGTGTGGTAATTATTCAGCCCCCTGAGTCAATACTTTGTAGAACCACCTTTTGCTGCAGTTCCAGCTACCAGTCTTTTAGGGTCTGTCTCTACCAGCTTTGCACATCTACAGACTGAAATCTTTGCTCAATCTTTGCAAAACAGCTCCAGCTCAGTCAGACTGGATGGACAGCGTTTGTGAACAGCAGTTTTCAGATCTTGCCACAGATTCTCGATTGGATTTAGACACCAGACAGGTCAGGGATAAAGTTATTGAGAAATTTAAAGCAGGCTTAGACTACAAAAAGATTTCCCAAGCCTCGAACATCCCACGGAGCACTGTTCAAGCCATCATTCAGAAATGGAAGGAGCATGGCACAACTGTAAACCTACCAAGACAAGGTCGAACAAGGAGCTGATCAGAAATGCAGCCAAGAGGCCCATGGTGACTCTGGACGAGCTGCAGAGATCTACAGCTCAGGTGGGGGAATCTGTCCATAGGACAACTATTAGTCGTGCACTGCACAAAGTTGGCCTTCATGGAAGAGTGGCAAGAGTGTGTGAAAACTAACACTGCACATCACTCTGAACACAGGGATAGCTCAGTATGGGCAGGGATAGCTCAGTAGGTAGAGTGGTGGCCCCGTGATCGGAAGGTCGGGGGTTCGACTCCACTGAACAGCTACCCTGAGGTACCCCTGAGCAAGGTACCGTCCCTACACACTGCTCCCCGGGCGCTGCACTGGCGGCTGCCCACTGCTTCACTGGGTGAATGGGTTAAATGCAGAGGAACTATTTCCCTATGGGGACTAACACGCACACTTTACACTTTACTTTACTTTACACACCATCCCCACTGTCAGATATGGTGGTGGCAGCATCATGCTCTGGGGGTGCTTCTCTTCAGCAGGGACAGGGAAGCTGGTCAGAGTTGATGGGAAGATGGATGGAGCCAAATACAGGGCAATCTTGGAAGAAAACCTCTTGGAGTCTGCAAAAGACTTGAGACTGGGGCGGAGGTTCAGCTTCCAGCAGGACAACGACCCTAAACATAAAGCCAGGGCACCAATGGGATGGTTTAAAACAAAACATATCCATGTGTTAGACTGGCCCAGTCCAGATCTAAATCCAATCCAGAATCTGTGGCAAGATCTGAAAACTGCTGTTCACAAATGCTGTCCATCCAGTCTGACTGAGCTGGAGCTGTTTTGCAAAGATTGAGCAAAGATTTCAGTCTGTAGATGTGCAAAGCTGGTAGAGACAGACCCTAAAAGACTGGCAGCTGGAACTGCAGCAAAAGGTGGTTCTACAAAGTATTGACTCAGGGGGCTGAATAATTACGCACACCCAACTTTGCAGTTATTTATCTGTAAAAAATGTTTGGAATCATGTATGATTTTTGTTCCACTTCTCACGTGTGCACCACTTTGTGTTGGTCTTTCACCTGGAATTCCAATAACACTGATACATGTTTGTGGCTGTAATGTGACAAAATGTGGGAAAGTTCAAGCCACTGTACATAGAAAACCCATTTCCATAAAGAGAAAATAATAAATGACATATTCTGTTTGATTCAATACAAAGCTCGAGTATACATAAAAAATTATTACATAGAACAACATCAGTCCATAAATTATATATATGTCTTAGGACTCTTGGTAAGAACTTCAGACATGTCCATGCACACAATCTAATAATCATAAAAAACAGGAGAACAACAGTTCCTCATTTAATCCTCTAGGACAGTGCTTCCCAAACTTTTTCCAGCCACGTACCCCTTGAGACATGTCAGCCTCAGCCACATACCCGCTGCTGCGAATGACTCTTAATTAGTGTCTAAAAATACATTGCAATACCGCATGCATACAAATAAATACTGCACAGTCGATAATTTCTCACCACCAAATGAATTTATTAAGATATGTTAGTAATGACAGAATTTTAATAACGAACTTTACTACTTAATATTAGCAGTGTATCAATAGATTTATTAGAATTCATCATTTTGTCGAGAGCATAAAGGCCAGATATGAACTTTCATTAAACAGAACTTTATTTAATGTGATGGATGTGCTTGAGCAGAGGCACACAGCTCTTCAATGTTTGGCTCAATTTGGGAAAGGCTGAGTCTTAAATCGTTTTCCAAGTCTTGCTCTGTATTTTGTTTTCATGTTTGTTAGAATAGAATACTTTTATTTGTCAATTTCTTCAAATGTACTTGCCATACAAAGGAATTGAAATTACGTTTCACACTGTCCCATGCGTAGACATTGACAACAATAAGGTGCAGATGCACAACAAAAACAGCCCTAACAATAAGGTAATAAATAGTAATATAATAATATAAATAGTGCTAAAAGAAATACTAAAAATATATATATAGCAGCAGGTGTGTGCAATTGCAATGCAAGTCAGGAATGTTTTCAGTTCTTGGTTCAGAGAGTGTTTCCTTGTTGGAGAGTGTGCGTGGGGGGGGTAGAGTCCATCTTCTACTATACTTCTGCCAATCTGGTGATTCTGCTGGCTGGGAGCCGGGAGGGAAGAGAGTTCAGCAGTCTCACAGCCTGGTGGATGAAGCTGTTGGTGAGCCTGGTAGTGCGGGAGCGGAGACTTCTGTATCTCTTTCCAGAGGGCAGGAGGCTGAACAGACAGTGCGCGGGGTGGGTTGCATCGTTGACAATTGTGATGGCTTTGCGGGTGAGGCGAGTGGTGTAAATGTCTTGCAGGGAGGGGAGTGGTACACCAACTATCCTCTCAGCTGTTCTCACAATGCGTTGTAGAGCTTTCCTGTTATAGTCAGTGCAGCTACCGCCCCACACAGTGATGCAGCTGGAGAGGATACTTTCAATAGTTCCTCTGTAGAATGTAGTCAGGATGGGTGGTGGAGCACTTGCCCGCTTGAGTTTGCGCAGGAAGTAGAGGCGCTGTTGTGCTTTCTTGGCCAGTGATGCTGTGTTGGTGGTCCAAGAGAGGTCCTCACTGATGTGCACCCCCAGGAACTTGGTGCTGCTCACCCTCTCCACCGCAGCGCCGTCGATGGTCAATGGGGGGTGACAGGTGTGGCCTCTCTGGAAGTTGACAATAATCTCCTTGGTCTTACTGACATTTAGCAGGAGGTTGTTGTCTCTGCACCACGTGGTCAGGAGCTCAACCTCTTTCCTGTAGTGGGTCTCATCGCCCTTGGTGATGAGCCCCACCAGCGTTGTGTCGTCCGCAAACTTCACAAGGTGGTTGGAGCTGTAGGTTGGTGTGCAGTCATGTGTCAACAGGGTGAAGAGCAGAGGACTGAGCACACAGCCTTGTGGTTTTTTGTTTGTTTTTTTTTTTTTTTTTTTTTTTTTTGGTTGTTTTTTTTTTGTTTGTGGGGTGGGGTAGAGACTGGCACCAGCGTGGCCCCCTGCCAGGGTGATGCTGTTTGAGACCTTGTTGCCCACACGCACCGCTTGAGGCCTCTGGCTGAGGAAATCCAGCAGCCAGTTGCAGAGGGAGGTGCTGAGGCCCAGTCTGTCCAGTTTACAGATGAGTTGTTGTGGTATTATGGTGTTGAATGCTGAGCTAAAGTCTATGAACAGCATTCTCACATATGAGTCTTTCTTGTCCAGATGAGTTAGGGCTGGGTGGAGGGCAGAGCAGATTGCATCCTCTGTGGATCGTTTCGCTCTGTATTGTTAAAGCAGAAAATCCCCTTTCGCATAAGTATGTGGTGGCGAAAGGCATCAGATTCTTGACAGCGCGCTTAGCCACCGCGGGCTGTCCAGTGCGCACTCCTATCCAGAAATCCGCCAGGGTCTTTTGAGCGTGTTCAACTTTTAAAGATCCATCTGTGGCGATCTCAATTAGGCTCTCCTGGTCAGACAGTGATAACGAAGTAGGCACAGTGGTGAACAGGTGACGTATCCAATCATTTGAGCCGTCCGTCTCTGGGAAGTATCGGCGTAACTGCACCGCCAGCTCCTCAAGGTGCACGTTACATTCGCGCTTTACACTTTTTGATAGTGTGAGATCCTTTGAGCACAGACAATCATGCAGCACAGGAAAGACTTCAGTGTTGTTTGCATCCATGCAGTTCTTCCAAAGGTTTAACTTCTTTATCATGGCCTCAACTTTATCTTGAACATTAAATATAGTTGCACAAACGCCTTGTAATCCGAGATTGAGCTCGTTCAGATGAGAAAATATATCACACAGATAAGCCAGGCAGGTAAGGTACTCTTCATCATGCAAATGTTCAGACAGCTCAAAGGGATGGTTACTGAAGAAAACTGTAAGTTCATCCCTCAGCTCAAAGAAACAGGTCAGCACTTTCCCCTCTAGATAGCCAGCGAACCTCTG
This sequence comes from Haplochromis burtoni, assembly GCF_018398535.1. NCBI lineage: Eukaryota > Metazoa > Chordata > Actinopteri > Cichliformes > Cichlidae > Haplochromis > Haplochromis burtoni. Next base: position 300,100 of record NW_024582555.1, on the reverse strand, counting down.
TGTGGAGTAACAATGTCTCATGCTCACTGCCCATCTCATTGCATAATGCAGCAAATAAGCGGGAGTTCAGCGGCCTGGCTTTCACAAAGTTAGCCATTTTTATACTCGTGTCCAAAACATGTTTCAAACGGACAGCTATTCCCTTTGCAGCAAGAGCCTCTCGGTGGATGCTGCAGTGTACCCAAGAGGCATCTGGTGCGACTGCTTGCACACGCGAAACCACACCTTCGTGTCTCCCAGTCATGGCCCGTGTGCCATCGGTACAGATGCCAACACATCTGTCCCACATGAGTCCATGTGTGTTCATGAATGTGTCCAGCTTTTGAAAAATATCTGCGGCAGTTGTCCTTTCTTCCAGCGGTTTACAGAACAGCATGTCCTCCTTGATGGTTCCTTCATGAATGTGGCGCACATATACGAGGAGATGCGCCAGGCCAGCCACATCCGTGGACTCATCTAGCTGTATTGCATAACATTCACTGTGGCGTATGCGCAGAAGTAGCTGCTGTAAAACATTTTCTGACTTTGCACCGATGCGCCGTGAGACAGTATTGTTTGATGATGGAATGGACTGTATCGTCTTTTTTGCCTTTTCCCTCAACATTGTCCCTACCATATCTAAAGCTGCAGGGAGAATGAGGTCCTCCACAATAGTGTGGGGTTTGTTGTTTTTAGCCACTCTGTAACTGACCATGTACGATGCTTGTAGTCTGTTTTTATTCCTAAGATCTGGCACCTGAATGCAGGTTTTACTTGTTGAAAGTGATTTTAGCTGTCGCTCAAAATATTCTCTTGGTTTATTTTTCAAATGGGGATGATTTGTCTCTACATGTCTGCGCAAAAGTGAAGGTTTCATTGAGTTCTGAGACAATACTTTTGCACAAATAACACATTGTGGCCGTGAAAATCCACCAAAATTTATACACTGAACCCCAGCGAAACATAATTGTCATCATATTTGCGCTTCTTTGAGGTTGTGTTACAGTCCGAGCTGTCATGTTTTCTCCCACTTTGACGGTCCGCATCAGACACTTCATCACTTTCCACATGGCTGGCTCCAGCTATGCTAGCCACTTGGCTAATAACCACAGATACATCCGTGCTAGCATCCAAATCTGACGAACACATTGTTCTTGGTCACTGGAAAATGCATCTTCAGATATGAGCTGATTGGTTGTTGTGGCCAGTGTCTCTGTGGTAGGGCCTTTTTTTCTTGTTAACCACTTGTCCATTTTCGTGCTGCACTGAATGCTTGGAGGCAACTTTAACTGTTAGGTGTCAGCAGTGTTGCCAACTCCTCAGTAAGGAAAATCGCTATTGGCTGTCCTAAAAGTCGCTAGAAGTCGCTAAATGACGTCATCGCCTAATTTGCATAATTGGTCATGCTAATCTAATTGTAACCTATGTTGTTGGAGAGAGAAATAACATCGTGGAAGAGACATAAAGT
>NW_024582555.1:292100-298345 GCF_018398535.1 Haplochromis burtoni | reverse complement strand
GCTAAGGGGTCTGAAAACTCGTTAAATATAGCGACAAAGTCGCTAAGTTGGCAACACTGGGTGTCAGTCATTTGGGCAAGTCACACCCATGTATTTTGTTAGAGCTATTTTTTTGCTGAACACCAGAGGGTGGTATATAGTCATGCATTTGAGAGCCACATAAAACTGCATTAGCGCAAATTTTGGCTTTTAAAATTTGTGATCCCCACTCAAACTCCGACCCTCGCGTATCCCCTACCCCGAGGGTACGCGTACGCTAGTTTGGGAACTACTGCTCTAGGATACACGTTTGCAAACAATATATCCAATACATCATCCTTCGGAGACGTCCAACACCAGTATAGCACCACCACCAGTCTGAACGATTCATATAAGGCAAGTTGGAGCCATGCTTTAATGTTGTTTACGCCAGATTCTGACTAGAACATCCAAAGAACACAGCAGAAACGGAGACCTCTCAGGCACAACAACATTTTTCCAATCCTCTGATATTGTCTGATATTGGTGAGCCTGTGCAAGTTCCTTCTCTTAGCTGATAGGAGTGGCACTCGGTGCGATCTTCTGCTGCTGTGGACCATTTGCTTCAAGTTTTTATGTGTGGTGCATTCAAAGATGCTCTTCAGAATACGTTAGTTGTAACAACTAGTTATTTGACTTAATGTTGCCGTCTTGTCAGGTTGAAGCACTCTGGCTAAGGTCTCCTCTGACTTCGTCCATCAACAAAACAAATACAACAATGACACAAATATTGCTCACACAATGCATCTGGTTATTGCAATGAACATTAATTTATGTGTTCATATATGCTTTTAATGGGATTAAAAGCATTAAATGTAATTTCACATATTCCTGTCCTGCATTTTTATACTTCCAAGGAAAAAAATGTAAGTGTATATTTCAAACCCACATAGCACATCTACACCTTTCCTCCAACAGTTTTGAATTTAAGCATGATCTTAAGTAACTCCCTCTAAAAGTAAGTGCTGCAATGCAATGGAGTTATTTGAGCAGTTACTTTGAAGCCTGTATTATAAATCAGTGGTGACAGAACTGTGACCTTAGTAGTAACTTGCATGTAAAGTAAAATAACATTTAAAAAGTGCGGCAGATATTGCTCAAAATACAGTTTAAAAGTCTTATTTCCGCCACACTTAAGCGTCTTGCGAGCCGAGTCAGGCAATTTCCTAATGTGATAATTATTTGTCTGTAAATTAGTGCATCACTTCAGTTTATTAATGTAGCAAGTGCCTGCTACAGTAACTATTCTTGGTAACAATAGCTTGTCATTACATGTCTACAACTCATGCAAGTTTCCTGACATTACAGCTTCATTTATGGCTCAATTTAGAGTGTGAAGATGATGTCATAATCTTTGCTCATCCAATGAGAGCACTGAACAAGAGGTAATCTAATTCATGATATTGATACAGTAAGCCAATTAAAAATGTTAACAAAAAAGTACACTTACCTGTAGTGGATCATTACTAATATATGCAGAGAAATATGCTGCCACCACACAGCTGAAATGGGTGCAAATCTCTGTGCGTCTGTGCATCAACAGCATTATTTCAGCTGCTGAATGTCTCTCTGTCGGTTTGGAATTTTCCATAGATTTCTATCAAGGTGTCCTTATGTGCCAAGCTTCCTCACTGTGTAATGTCTCTGGTATGACTTGAGCAGAAATCTTATATGTAGTTGAAATTACAATCCTCTTATCCAATGCACCAGTGATTTTCATGGCAGGGGTAGCCCTGGGGCTGGAAAGCTAAGCCAACATGAAAGAGCAAAATAATGTTCCTTGAAAAATTAATACCTCATAAAGTATGCTGCAATAATAAATATATTTACTGCATGGAGCAAACAGATCTTTATAGCTGGCTTTCCTGTTCATGACAACTGTATGGTGGGGGGATGGGGGTATTTAGCTTACCCTATTAAATTTTATTAACACTTAAAATTATGCATAGTTAAATGACAAAGGGCCGTAGACACAGGCGGTTATAGTCACTGCCTCTACTATTTATCCCTTCCACTAATCTGAGTCACTGAACAAGACCTCTCAGACTTTCTTTGTGGTGTTTGGAGCAACTTTAATGATATTATTTGATAAATGGTATTCTTGCTCTGTGGTTAATTATAGTAATAGTCCATCCAATAAATTTTACAAATGTTTTTTGGGTGCTTTAAATTTCATTATTTCATATTTTATATTGACATTATTTAGCCTGTATCTGTGATTTGGTAATGCACCAATACAGTATACAAACAATACAGTACAGTACGGTCTCCAAATATGCTTCAAAAACATAAGATAGACATAACCAGAAAACTTAGTGTTTGGACACAGAATTTGGTAAACAGACTGGTAACATTATGGTGAATGCATGCATCTTTTATAAACAGTCTCTTGTCTAAACTCGAGGTCATCTTTGCAGTTCTGTCTTTCAGCATCAACTCATTTACTGCAGCAGTGACACACTCCACAAGTGGCTATCTGGCTTTGTTTGGCAATTTAGTTTGCTTTGCAGATTTTACTGATTAAACTCCAATTTGTACTGGCATTAAATAAGAAGAACTCCAGGGTGTATGGTATCAATTTAAAGTAATTTGAGATTTATAGATCACAGGTGCTTAAGCAACTAAACAAATTCCTAGAATTTTTTTTATGCCAGGTTGTTTTTTTTTAAAAACGTATAAGTCAAACTCAAGGACAGCGTCTGGAGCGACTTTAAGATGAATTGTAAATATAACAACTTTTATAAAGTTCCACATTTAAAGCAAATAAAACAGTGATATCAATCTCACCTTACTTTTTTCTTTTTGTAAAAGTAATTTTGTTGTGGTGCTGTAATTACGCAGGTTATTATTTATAAGTGTTATGCACTTTGCAGATAAATGGCACAAAATAAAGTTAGTCTCTCCTTTTGTCTCGTTGCTGTTTTGAACTCGAAAGCCTGACGCTCCAAAAACATTTCACTTTGCTGTTATTTTTAGAGCATACTAATAACTACATAAAAGCCCTGATAATATAGTTCTTTAACACTTGTATGTGACAACAGCGTAACTTTCACAAGGACTGAAAGATTTCTTCAGTTTGTTCTCTGCTGAGAAGTTATTATTTATCTCCAGCTTATGAAACCATTTCAAAGCTTCATTGAGCAGCTCAGTAATGATCTTAGTTAATGCTGCTTTCACAGGATATTTACTTTACAATTCTTTGTGTCTTTGTACATTTTATCAGGAGCTGACGGGCAGTAAAAAAAAAAACATTGACGTGTGACTATCAGTCCTCATCACCTGCACCTCACTAGTCCAGTGAGTTATCCAACAGGACGTTGCCATTTGCCAGTGAACCCTTGATGGGCACGTTGATGTATAAATGTGGATGGCTTCTGGGGTGACGCATTTATGTTTCGGCTGTGTCGCTAAACCAATTTAAAAAGACAGATTGCTGTGCTTATTAAGTAGTATCTGGAGGGACAATTAGAGAGGTAGGTGAGGGCTACAGGCAGGAGCTACTTCTATCGGGAATCAATGACCCTCATGCAATGAATTCAAGTGGTTTGAGCAAACCATATTGATTCATCCGGCAGGCTTCATTGTTTTGTTATTAAGGGGAGTCATAAATCTAAGTTAGAAACTTGCTGTCATGGCCGTGAAATATCTGACAAGCAGGACATTTTTTCAGTGCAGCTGGACTTTTGATGGGGATCAAGTAAACATAATGAAAGGATGGAAAAGTAACTCAGCCCTTCATGTCACCTCAAGGCTGCCGTGCCTCCGACTGTACGGGCGGTTTCAGCAGAAAGAACTGCTGTGACAATGGTTGATATGCTGAAATACAATACATCAGCTCAAAGCAGGCTTCATATCCTGTGGTGCCATTCAGTTACAATTACTGCTGCATGCTATAGAATTGATTGACTAGATCCTTGAAAATTAACTTCAAAGGAAAGCACTGCCGCATATTAGACAAAGCCATGTGAAATTTGTTTTTTCCTATATTTTCTATAGGTCTCAGAATAATTAAGAAAAGCTCAGTATTTTAACTCTGGGCTCTTTTCTTCATCAGTTTATTTTGATCATTGCATATTAAAATCATTACTGTCAAGCAGGATGGAATCCAACAGCATTAGCATCACGTCTCTGTAGTGTTTTTCAGATACGGACAGTTTCCAAGGTTGTCTCTTGAATTTAGTCTCATGTGAAGAGACAGCACTTCATCAGCCTCAGCAAGACATTGGCTGTTTACAAAGAAGTGATCACAAAAGTTTATATCTTTTGTTTTTGTTTTTTCAAGAAGGAAAACAAGGAAACGATTACAGCCCAGAGTTAATTTCAGGTCATGTTAGCACTGTACTCTCCAGAGGATTGGAGAAACTGGCAAAATTGTGAATATCAGGCCAATTAGCACGTGTTCCCTGCAGCTTTCCAGCGAACGTGATTATGCAAAAGTCATTTTAAAACATCTGTTTATGTGAGACTCAAAGTAAGCAAAGAAATTAGCCTCCTGAAAAAGCTATTTTGCTAATTACATTTGGGAACTCTGTGTGGGACTACGATTTCTGGTCTTATCTTCAGGTCTTGTAGGTAGTTACAAATGGCCTCCTGTTCCTCAAAAGTTATTCCAACCTGTAATTAAACCTTGGTAGTCTTATAATCATAACCAAACAGTCACTTTGTTAGAACCAACTGTTCAATTGTCCATTAATGCAAATACGGGTGGTCCTGGTCTGCAGGCTTACAGAAGTCGTATTTTCAAGATTTTACAGATTTCTTTTTCTTTTTCAGATATAGCAGGATAGTGACTTCATTTAATGTCAGTTCATAAGTTGGAATCATTAGCTGAATAATCAAAATATCCAGAGATCCAGGACCACGCCAGAACCTTTAAGCAAGATGTTGACAGCAAAGAGGTCACAAACCCTGAGGCTGCATTTATATACCTGTTTATCTGAGATAATACACAAATCAAATCATTTTACAGGCATCATTTCTCATAATGGTGTTTATGCCAACGATAACGTAATGTACTCACATTTTTATATAGTGCTTTTCTAGCTGTAGCGACCAGTCGGATTACAATGATAACAATAAATCATTTTAGAATAGAATAGAATAGAATTCAACTTTATTGTCATTGCACATGCACAGGTACAGGGCAACGAAATGCAGTTTGCATCCATCCAGAAGTGCTTTAGTGATATAGATATATTACAATATATATTAGCAATAATATAGATATGTGAGTATATTACAGAAATGGGCCTATTATGGTATGTTATAATGTACACGGTATGAAGTATGTTGTGAATATTCTATAACTATAACAGGCTGTAGTGAGTACAAGCTATGTACAGGCTATGAACAGGATATAAATTCTCTCTTCTGTAGCTCGGCATTAGCTGTGCTGTTGTTTGGTTTTAGGCAGCTGGTTAAGAGGAAAACTCAAAGTGATAGATTAAGGCAGCAGTCTTTACTCTTTTTGAAATTGGACAATGGATCAAGCAAGGCTAAAAATGCACAGAACAGTATTATATGTATTCATTCCATGATTATTCTATTGAAAAACAAGGTGGCAGACAAACTGCATTAACCTATGAAAAACAATGAAAGAAGGGATACCTGCACAAAAATAATCTTTCATCATATTATGTTAAAAACTAAAGCTGAATTATGAATGAGTATATTTGCTATTTTTTGTATTTGCCACACAAATTTTTCAGTTTTGGGATAAACTGGACATCTCCATCATCATCCCAGGAGCTGCCACTGTCACCCAACCTGCTGACATGTATTCTAACTTCTGCAAGTTAAAACCACTGTCCCCCGAGGAAGCTCTTGAAGAACACCTTGTACTAGAGTCCATCGCTTGGCCTAAAACTCCACCATTACCATCTCCTCTTTCTCTGAACAACACCAGTGATCCAGCCCATAGCACCTTCACCATTCTCCCAAGGAAGAGGGGAGAACAGTGGTACATAGGTGATAAACTGGAGGTTATGATAAAAATGTATGACTTTCAAGGCCATCCAAAGAAGTCCGGCGGAGATGTCTTACTAGCCCGGCTACACAACTTGACTCTTGGTGCAGGTGCTGCAGGGCATATAACAGATTATCTCAATGGCACCTACTCTGCTGTATTCTCTCTACTCTGGGAAGGAAGTGCACAGGTTCAGGTAATGCTAACACTCATCTTAAATGTGATTGTAGGGACCAAATATGTCTGTGAAGGTTCTCAGTCA
>NW_024582555.1:246381-292080 GCF_018398535.1 Haplochromis burtoni | reverse complement strand
GTGGTTGTGAGTGGTGGTTCAGTCCATGTTATTATTGTGTGTTTGAGGGTACAGTTGTCCATTGTGGGTGTGTGTATGTTCAGTCCATGTGTATTGTGTGAACAGTATTTAGCTTTATTTGTTAACACATCACCTAAGAATTAAACTTATGATCTAAATTAAACAGCTTCTGTGGTTTTTCAACATGTGGCTATTTTTCGTAGAGTCTCTCAGCATTAGCTTTCGTTTCGTTTTAGCTCAGTAGCTGTTTCCATTTGTTGCATCCAGTTGGATCCCTGCTTCCTACTTGGCCAGCTTTCTAACCAGATTCCTGCCTTTTCAGTCAGTAAGTGAGCAAACAATCAGGTAAATGACTGGCTCTGACTCAATCTGTCAGTACATGCAAGGGGATGTCTTGACTGCCGAGGGGAGAAAAACAATTCAACTCACAAGTGCTCCGAGATGTGATTTGATTAAGGAGATAAAAAGACAGACATTTAGAGAATAACAGAAGACTAAGAGCCTTCTTTAAGTTTAATGATCCAAACAGGTACTTAAGTAGATATTGACATTACCAACAGTGCACTCATTTGGCACCAGCCGAAAAGTTTAATTCTTCTGTTAGCATTTAGCAAGTTTTCCACCTACTTTTATGGACTTGTGTATGCATGGCCTTGTGATTGAAAGGCTAAATCTGCTTTTATGTCACAGTAAGTAGGTAAATAGCAAAAAAAGTTGGATTCTGGTCCAAACGTGTATAGATGGATTTGACAAGTTGCAATTTTCAAAAGAAACCGTGTTTAGCCTGGGAAATTTAACATTAACTGTTTCACTGAGCTCTAATTTTATGCTAAGTGGTTCCGCCTGACAAATGCAAACATGTTCTCAAAGCCCGTCCATCAGATTAAAATTGGGGTTTTAAGGAGTAGGGCCTTGAAGAGATGGGAGTAGAATGTACTCATGTCAGACGATGAGCTATATAAAGGACCAAAATAAGATAACTAGCTTTTTTGATTGAAATGACAATAAGAGATCCTCTTCGACATTTTCCACAAGCTACTTTTTGGTGCATTTTGTGGATCCTTTCACACAACAAACACTTTCTGCTCTCAGAAACATCTCTGATTCAAACATGCAGATCAAAAATGTTTAATATTTTCAACTGACATCATAATTTCTCTTGTGGATATCTCAGTGTTATAATGTGTCTATTTGCACGTGCTTTGCACTGATTAAGGTTCAGATGGATTCAGTCTCATAGGAGAGAAATAATTAAGTAGAAATCAATGCTAGAATTGGATAGGTGAAAGTGGAGCCTACAGTACATTAGCTGTAAAGTATTCCCACTGCAAAAATCCTTATCTGCACTCCGTGATTACCCTGTGGGGAAATTGACTTCATCCTCTGTGAGGCATAATTTCAAATATAACTCTCCACCTTAAATGTGGCAATTACAGCCATTTACAGGCAAGAGCTGGTGCCTTCAGTGAAAGCAGTGCTGAAAATGAACCCAAGTGAAAGAGATTCTGAGGCTGAAGGAATAGCAAGGCCGCAAAATTTAATGTATAAGGTTTAAACGATGCAGAGAATTTAACTTAGATTAAAAGAAGTCGCAGAAAATCATTTTGAGATTTCCTTTAAGATTTCAGCAATTCTTTGAAAAATGGTAAAAGTTTGAGTAAATTATACATCTAGGGAAACTGAGACATCAGCATTTGGCATTTCCCTGGCACTTGACAGACACACAACAAAGAGACTGAAGAAGTGAAAGAAAAACACAAGGGTCTGGAGCTGATTTGATCCCTGGAGACTTGAGGGATAAGCAACCAAACACTGAAGACAGTTCTTATAAGAGGCATTAACTTAAGCAAAACAGTCAACTTAGCCTGAGTATAATTGTGGTAAAATTAGCAGCTTTGATAAAGCTTTGTAGAGCCGTCTGGCTCTATCGTGTGTCTTATGCATGCCAGATGTGAAATAATCTATCACTCCAAGGTTTTATGACTTGAAGCAGAGAAAGGGGATGTAGTGAATGAATAGACTTTGTCGGTTTATCGAGCTTTTTTGGTGGTTTATATTGACGACACTGAAATGATAGTTGGGGTATATTTCTTTCTTAATGAAATGAAGTGCAGCTGGGATATGGGTAACTGTTTTCATTAGTCGTATTAGCCTCATTATTTTCATCACAGTACTGATATGAGACATTTGCGGGCAACGAGCCTGATAGACTTTTTTGGGTTTAATGGGTTTATAGGACTTTGTAATTATTGTAAAGAAACAAGCAAAATTATTTTTGAGCTGTATTCATTTTAAAGCATCTCCATATCTTCATACTGGCTACAAACCACACTGTAGTTGGACCACTTTTAAAAAGCTCTGACTCGTTAAAACCAGAAGCTTCTTCCAGAAGCCAGAACACTGAAGCTACATCATTTATGGGTCTTCCAACACAACAATGACCCAAAACTACCTCCAAGGCAACAAAGCACTCGCTGAACAAGTGACCTAGCCAGGCTCCAGACCTCAGTCCTATCTCTGTGATAGGAGCTGAAGGTTCGAGTGGCCAAGTGACAGCCAGGGACCCTTAGGATTTACAGTTTGTGTGGAGATTAGTGAGTCAGAATGTCCAAACCTGCTGATGAACTAAAAGAAACATTTCTTCACCAAGTACAAGTTGTGTTTTGCTTCAGAATCAAATACTTATTTCACACAATGACATGCGAATCAGTTTATAGCTTTTATGTAATGTGTATTTTTTATTATTTTTTGGTTGATATTATGTCTCTCTTAATTAAAATAAGGTACCATAAAATCTCTGCGTGAGCACGCTTACAAATTCACTGTGTATTCCAAATAACCTACAACCTTGACCAGATTATAAATAAATAGGTTCAAGCACCACCATCCCTCTGCAGAAGAAAGACACCCAAACCCAGGGAACACATAAGCAGCCATTTTTTGTGTCACTGTGGTCACTGGCTCAGCCTTGGAAAATAATTCAAACAGCCATTTCATGCAGATGTTTGCACAGGATGAGGGAAAAACGCAACTCGTGAATGTATTCTGTCCTCATCACAACTGTAATTAATTGATGGCTGAGCCCCTGCCTGTCACATCCGGCTCTATCAAACATATTGAAGCTATCATAACTGATGGACCATGCAGAAGAGCAGATTCTGTCCCTGCCAGTAATTTATGCAAGCAGATGCATCCTGTCATCAAACCTTTCAACATAATAACACGACAAACTAAATTAAAGATGGTTAAAGTGCCATTTCTGGCAGCTTTCGACAAACATTAAGTGTCAATCTGCCAACGTTTCTTATACTTCCAAGCCAAAACACCACTAGAGAGAAAAATAAAATGACAAAGCTCAGAGCCCTCGTTATAGCTGGCATCCATGATGCCTGTGCTTCTGTGCATTAGAAGCACAAAGTTTCATTTGAGCACGCCGTCCTTGGCAAGTCAAGGCGATACTGATTATGATTCAGCCGTAGCAAACACCCAAATCCCTTCAGAGCCCCAGCAAGTGGATTCACTGTCAAGGTCCGTTGGTGACAACAAGACTAATTACTCCATAATGGGAATCATCCCTCTCTTTCATCCCAAGACAGCAGTCCTGGATCGCTGAGAACTGGCTGGGTGATTACAATGTGGCCTCAAAAGCATCGGCCATACATACAGATTAACTGTGGTCCAATCCATCAAAACAGAGAACTGGTTGTTACCACGACGAGTTAGCATGGAGCTCCCTCAAAATGCCCCTTGGATAGCTTTGTCTGCCCTGACTTTGTTTTCTTGAGGGTCTGTGAAATGGGCGCTTACATATGGTAATACATATTCAACAGCTTTTAAATTCTATGCAGCCTGAAAGTGAGATGAGAAAGTTTGGGAGAACTTTTGCACTTTGATGTTTTCATTTACATGTACAGTATGTTTGTCTGCCTCTCTTGTTCTTCCCAGGAACTCTCCCCTCTGGTCAGCTCTATTAAAATCTCGGAGGACATGAAAAATGGAAAACAAAATCAGCTTCGACGAGTTTTATTGTGTTGTTTCTTTCCACTTGATGTTGGCAAAGATATTTTCTGTCTAAAATACAGCTACTCTAATTGGATATTGAATAGACTAAATTAATGTGTCAAGAAATATCTAAATTTGTGGAGTACAATCAAGCTTAGGGGGTGCCTGCTGAATATTATGCAGGTGCTCCAACCTTTGTAAGAAACACAGATCAATAAAAACAAGTGGAATTTGGATTTTCTATTCTGCATAATACATTCATTTCAGCCTGCATTTCCCAAGATAATAGACACCAAACAATACCACATCTGAATAAATATAACTTTATAATATTTGAACTTTTGCAGAAATAGCTGTCAGAATATTATTGAATTACTTTCTTTATGTGTATTCAACGAAGAGAGACTTGGCTTCTCATTTTTCCTTCCCTGGCTTTGCAGCCTTACAGCAAACACTTAAATCTTTCTCTATAATCATTTTTTCCCCCTTTAATAGATTTTGCTTCCCGAGTTGTTTTCATCTCATTTTGAAGCTCTTTATGTATTACTCTGTCAGCTGACAGCTGGCATGAAGTGTAGACTGACATTTGAGAGTAGATGGACAGCCTCCGTCCGCGGTCTCGATCGCGAGAGACAAATGTGACGAGCAGTGAGGCAGAGAACGAAGCCGACCCGTGATTGATACAGGTGTCACTGCGAGAGGTCAAAGCCATGTCTCAAAAAACGGGGCCATCGATTCTCCTGCCCTTTAAACAAACAAAGGGACATCTCTGCACGGAGCCACAGCTGTACTGTTAGAGGCTATGACTTTTCTCAGCCCCTCCAAAAGAACTCCTCACATCCACATCAGCCATGATCAAACATGGTTGAATAACCACTACACCTGTTATATATACACATATATTCCAACAGCGCTCTGTGTTCATCTCTTGCCCACCGATGCCTTCTTGTTCCAGTAGCCCACTTCTCATCAGGGTGCCCTGGTTCCTTAACACCTGATGTGTGTATGTGCATGTACATATGGGTTTATCTACATGGATATATTTGTATATATACATACCTGCTTTCTTACAGGGCATTTTTCTCTTTGGGAGAAAGTGGTGTACTATTTTTACTTTCTAATACCTTTCCTCTATCTCCATTTGCCTCGTGTATATAATGGTATTGAAAGTTGCTTGGGCATTGCCGAAATCTATTCGCCTCCTGCTAAGGCAGCTGTTTACATGCTCTCATTAATAAAAAATGACTGAAAAGAAAAATTAAGTGCCAAGATAACCCCCCCATACCACAGTAACTCTCACTTCCCAGTTTGAGGTGTGAGAAACCACAATAAAGACATGAATAAGTAAAACAAGTCTCCAAGACACCCCTCACCCCACATCACCACGAGTCTCTTGGCATGCTTATGAAGTGAAATAATGTCTATCATTTATCACATGGGTGTGCCACTGTGTGTGGGGAGGGTCAGAAACATGTTAGTGAGGTGATTATCTCTATAAACGCAGAGAGAACCGGGCATACATGGAACAGTTGGTGGGGCACCGTAAAGGTCAGGCTTTGAGAGCAGACGCGAGAGGTCTCCGGCACTTCAAACATTCGATTTCACAATACACACATGGTTCTGTTTTACGTCCTCATCTCCCTGTGGTTTAGCTGGCATATGTTAGAGCCAGATAGCCTCAAATGTAAGAACCGCAATCATCTTTCCTCCTTTCTGCTGACCACTCCACAAGATCTCATATCAGAAGTATTCCTTTGTTTAAAAAGCTACGTTGTTGCCATATGAAACATATTTTTTTGAGCTGTTCAGCTGTGTTTTGATTTCTTGCTTTTATTCCATGAACTAAACATGAATGGATACTCTTAAAGTGGACCCCCAAAAAATATTAGCCCTATTGAGCAGTAATTGTCTCCTTCTGTTTTCACTCACCAAAGCACACAGTATTTCACGTACAGCATTCATAGTCATTTCCCAGTCTGTCCCTTTGGTTTGGTTGGTGCAGTACTGCGTTTCTTTTTTTGGTGGTATTACTGTCACCATCTGTTGTTCATGCTAGTGCAGTTTCATTTGTGCTGGAAGCAAAAGTCCCAGTAAAACAATGTAAAAATGCACTTACAAGTACTAAAATTATACGCTTCAAAAGTGCTCTGACATTGCTGTAATAAAGGCTTTCCATTTTCTTTCTGCCAATAAGCTACTAGCCATCATCTTTATTAACTAGTAAAAGCTCCTGTCCAAATGTCATCTGCTTAGTCCTTAATCACAGCAGAAACATTTCCATTGCTTTGTCAAACATTTTCTTTAAGTGCCAAAAACTATTTGTCTGTTTTAACAACAATGCTGATGCTGTTATCACCTCAAATCATGAGTTCTAATACTGATAGTAACACAGATGTATAAACCTTAACTTCAAGGATGTTTAAATATCCATTATTGGTTTGGAAGGAGTGTATTTGATGAAACAGATTGCAGCATTTATTTCTAATTATCCAGCTGGCTTTGCTGTTTCTATTCCGGGAAGGAAAAAATGGCTTCATTGAGATTAATTTGACAGCACTGGAATGGTGCTTAATAAGACCTTTTAGAAGACAAATACACCTTACTCCCTTTCAGGGTAAGAACACTTGGTGACCTGTGGTTTCTGGTGGCAGATACTTTAGGTCATTGGGTTGGGTTGGCTGCTTCCATGTTCTCCCTGTGCTTACATAGCTTTCCTTTGAGTACTCCGGCTTTATTTTGCAGTCCAAATACATGCATGTTAGCCTAACTGGGGATCAAAGTGTATACAGTAAAGCACTGGATGAATGTATGGTTAGATCTTAAATACTCTAAGCACTAATCTAAGCACTCCATTTCTGCTGATGTAATTAAGTAAACTGTTATTGGTCAATGCTGATGTATGCCAAATTATACAACAACCAGACTAGAAATCAATGGCAATGGGTTTTTAATGGAACAATAACTCCAAACTGGAGAATTTTGGTTGAACTTGTCATTAGTACATACAGATGTTATCAGGTAGCTGCATGCACAAGAATGAGTTTCTAAAACAGTGTCGGAGTTATGGATGGCCCTCAGTGTCATTTTGAGCCTCAAAAACGTCTTCAAACTCATGGGGACAGTCATGGATTGGCCTCCTCAGAACCCAGACCACAACATTACTAAAGCTGTTGACAGACAATAGAAAAAGTAGCTGTCAACATCCCAAGAAGAGTTGTGAAGGTCCTGCAAGAGGCCTGGATTCTTGAAGATAACTTTTAAAATTAGAAGAATGCTTGCCTCAGAGAGTTTAGGCTTTGTGGAAGAATAAAGGTGGCCATGCCAAATATTGACTTTAAAGCCTGCTAGAACTGCAAAAACTCTGTGTGCCAAAGTTTTATGTGATAAAGGATGAAGTCAGTGAATGTACAAGCCTGTATGGGCACAGAAGGCCTCCCCCGCATTATTCAAACCTTCTGTTTGTGGGGACCAAGAAAGACAAGAAATAAAATCAGACTGTTATGATGACAGGAATACACAACTGTGGATGGATAGAATGTAATACCAACTGTTACTCTTCTGTTTGCTGTTATCCAAACAGTTACAAGACTTTTATTTGTCACAGGATTGAAAAATGCTCTGTAGCTGCAATAAGACCATCAGAGGAGAAAAACCCTCCAAAGAAGTTCTTCTAAATGGATTAATGGCTCCTGAAAGACATTTTACCAACATTTCATTGATTTTTTTTTTCAGAACAGTTAACCCCAATTAACATAAAGTTAACTGACGTCTTTCTTATGTAATAGATTATTACAGTTACTCACCCTAAAATAACAGAGTTACCAATCCATGCAGAAAGTAAGTGAAACACGCTCTCAGTGGGGTGTTAGCATGGCTGATGTAAGATATGGGTGTACTGTGCTGTACAGCGCGGAAAGGTCATCAGTGAGAGAGCCATAAATTGTTCTGACACTCAAACACTCAGGCACATGTTTCTAATCAGCTCGGCCTCAGATAATATTATGGTTGAAGAATTCGCCGCTGCAGTCATTAGCTGTTATCAAAGAATAACTTCAGTGTGGGGAGGCTCAGGAGCTTATGGGTTTAAAACCACTGGGAACATGAGGCATGAAGAGTAATTATGTATGTTCACAGTGAGTAGTTCAGGCAGGTGGAATGCTTTCTGATTTTCTGCTCAAAGTTGCTTGTACTTTCTTCAGGCTGATCAAATGTTTTAGTTAAAATGTCACCCCACAGAGAGCAACACTGCGCAGCATGTTTTCACCCACCCTCCCCTCACACACATCTCGCTCTAGAGCTCCTCCAGCTGGAGCTGAACTTTTACAAACAGTGGAGCCAATCGCAGCTTCCAAAACCTAAAAAGTTAGTTTATTTGTATCCCTTCCTGCCCACTACGCAACAAGCAATTATTCCACTCCATATATCTCACCGAAGACTGTTTGGATACCCATTCTGCGCTGGGGGATGAGCTTGGCAGCCGAGTGTTGACAGTCATTTCCACAATGGACTTCCTCTTTTCATATAAGTCCAGCCAGTAATTTGCTCATACATCTTTGGGAACAGCTCACTCAGCCATAAAAAAGCCTTAAATCCTGGCGCTAAAACAGGGATTCAGGGCCTAACTAGTTCCTTTTTGTTTTTGTTGTTTCCTTTCCCTGGATGGAGTTATTGTGCAATAGAGGAAGCCGGGCTGTTTTAAAGGGATCTATACTTTCTATGCATGTTGGTCTCTAAGGTTAATTATTACAGTAGAGACAGGAATTGGCTCTTTGTATTGGTACTTATCTCCCCTCACAGCTGGTGTGTTTTGCCGAGTGGACGGCCATTAATCAAACCTTTCTGCTGCAGGAAGTTGGACTATCCATCACCCCCCCTCTCTCTTCTGCACTTTCTCTCTACTCCCTCCACAGCTTCTGCTATCCCAACAGGCACCAAACCTTTCCATTTTACATGCCCAAGTGCAACCTTGAATATCATTCCTGCATTTTCCCGCAGTGATGGTTTGAGTGATTCCCATGTACAAACTGGCGCGCTTTACAGGAACTGTGTGTGATTGGCTGAAGCCTGTCACTCTGGAAGAATGGGCGAGAGAGCACAATCATTTTGCATCCACTGTGCTGATGCTGAAGTACCCATTCACAGGCTATTAATCACCTAGCTGTTAAAATTGGCTTCATTCTGCTTGTCAGTTTCCCCAAAGCCGTGACAGAACCATGTTGTTGTTGTTGATTACCATTTGACATACTATTCGACATGCCTTTAAATGATAAAGGCTAGTTCAAACTACATCTGCAACCTGCCATGTCTCAGTGCTATAGTGGGCTATAGTGTTTCATTTTAAGTAGAAAAGGGCTCCAGGTGGAGGATGACAGGAAAATAATGAACTTCCTGAAGACTTCTGTAGATAATGTGTATAAATTAGTAGAGATTTGCAGTGTCGACATCTCTATATACATATAGTAATCACAGGGGGTGTTTGAATATGTAATGTGCTCACTCAGTAACAAAAATGAGACATCACAACCCATGAAGCCAGAACTTGAACATGTGACAGTGGAGATTTGTTTTCATTCTCATTTTTGTAGCCATAAACATCTATTAAAATACTGATAGAAAACTGCTTTCACAAGTATAAGATGATTTGTGCATCTGTGTAACATTGAATTTTACTCTGTTTGGCATGAACAATGGCAATGGGTTAAAGATGCACTGATCAAAGAACATCCTTCCAGTATCCATAAGTTTTCTCCAGGTTATCATTAGCATACTTCGCTCTGGCTTAATGGTGTCTCTTCTGCATGGGTGGAGTCGAGTGGAGTTTTTCATGGTCTGCAGGCTCACAGTCCATTCCTGTGCAAGGTTCTGGTGATACTCTTCTTTGGGAAGACAATTCTCGACTTGGCTAAATCATGTACTAGTGTTCTGCAGTTGTTCTGGGGACTTCAGACACATCTCTCACTAGTTTTCTCTCCAGAGTCTTTGAAATCTTTCCCTTCCTACCTCTGCCAGGTAGGAAGGGAAATGGCTTTCTTTGAATTTCTTGGTACTTTGCACTTCAGTTCTTGACACTTGGAAACCTTGTGTTCACTTTATATATCAATCTCCTGCTTTGTGAGCATCAATAATTATTTTTCTTAAGTCTAAACTGATTCCTTTTGTTTTTGACATGATGCTTTCTCAAGTGACAGCTCACCTTTACGTCGGTTTTTATACTGTGTGTAAATTAGAAGATAACAGTTTTAACATTTTACAAGTGTTCAGCATTATACAGTAAAAGCACGTTAATGCAAAACAGTGGTTTGTACAATGACTCAACAAAAACATTAGTTTTTCATGTTTTTTCTGTTCTTGTGTGCAAATAGAAATTCGTTGTGGTTTCTTTATAAACAATCGTGGTTATGTTTTAAAAAAAGCACATGGAAAAATATTTGGCAAAAGCTTTAAATGTCATATAAGGCCTAATATTTTTTATTCTCACCTATAATTGTAGTACTCAAGGAATCTGTTTTTATATGTGTAAAAATGGCTCAGCTGTACCTACTATATTCTAAATCATGCCCTCCATCCCAACAGACACTGAAAAACATAGTGAAACAAAACATTTAGAGGATGAGATACACTAGTATAGAGATGACATATAATATAGTATTTTTGATAATAATAATATTGATTCAGTGCAAACAAAAAAGCAAAATCGCCTTGGTTGGTAGGCCATTAGTAGACGTCTACTGGCACAACCTCGTCTCTATAAACTTGTTTCTTGAGGTAAAAACTGCCCTGTGCAGTATTTGAGAGTATAATTGAAGAGCAGCTCTCCATTCCTGCACAAAGTAATTTTAGCTACTAAACAATCATGCTTTTATCAAATAGCAGATGTGCATTTAAGTGTTTACACACTAAGCCTCGTTTCCATCTACTTCTTATAATACATCACTGGCCTGTCCTCACTATCAGCTCTGTTTTGTTCCTCTTTGCTTTACCACTCTACAGCAGATCTATAAAACAGTGGGTGATCTGCCAGCTTGTACCTCTAAAGACCCTTCCAAGTCTTTTGTCTTCAGCTCACAGACACACACACAGACACACACACAACCAAAGGCTCCTCATGAGGTTTATGAGCTGTAACCCTGCTGCATCATAAATAATCCAATCTCCTCAAAACAATGCAAAAAGGGGCCTCCTAGGTGTAATGGTTCTCTGTTTCAGGGTGCAGAGAGATAAAGAAAGCCTCATTAAAAATAGAAAATGCGGGAGAAAAAGGCAAAGCACATTTTGTGGACACGGTATGGAGAGATTTCACTAACAGAAGTTGTACACTGAGGGAGCGTGAGAGCCTCTCTGTTGTTCTGCTGCTTGACTCTGCTCTACCCTCAAACCAAAATGCACTTATTCTATTTTTTGCGTGAGCAGAAGCATAAGGGCTCAAGCTGAGTAAAACAATGATTCAAGGTTGCGGTGATAAATGAGCGTGTCTGCTCTGATAGCAGAAGGTCATGTGCATCGGCCCCCAGTGTGCGCCTGCCATCTAGCACGCAGCAAGGGTGCACTGTTGGCATGCCACGACACGACAACGCTTTCTCTCAGCTTCAGCGATTACCATGGGCCAGTTTCACTGCTTTGTGCAATGAGCTTGAGGCACACTTAAGACAGGCTTGGGACACGGAAGGTTTAGCATAACTTTTCCAGTACTGGTGAGATTTTTTAAAAGTTTTTAGGCGTATAAAGTGGAAAACAGGATTGAATATGTGCCAGTGGCATCGCAGCGGTTGCTGTCAACTCCGACATGTTTCCCAGGAGAGACAGCTAATCCGACACTATTATGTATAATTAAACACGATGGTCAGGCGACATTGAAAAGCCACAAAGAACCACACTGATGTATTAAAAAAACTGCAGGGTGTCTACTTCCAATTTCTCGCATTTGTATTCTGTATTGCAAGTGTTTCTTCTCTCTGTTCAAAGTTTCTCTTCAACTATTTGTAAAACATATAAAAATTATTAGACATTTTTTTCCCATTTAAACATAATTGTAACATAATTCTGTAGTTTCTCATCAAAATATGTTCAGTGCCAGAGCAATATAATCCATTAACTGTTACCCACTCCTTCAAAAAAGTGCAACGGAAACAGACAACATTCGCTGATTATTGTAAATTACTGATTTCTTTCCCCCCGATGTCAATAAATTGGCAGAAACCAGTCATCTAGGGAATACACTTCTTTTTTAAATTATTAACTAAAGGTTCCCAGTAGTGACCAATCAGGTTAGTGTGTCTGGGGTTTTAGCCTTTACAAAAAACTGACAACTATTTACTCTTTCCAGATTCTCATATGTGATGTTGTTGTGATCGTATTTGATAACATTTGATATGTCCTTCTCTGAACCTGGTTCTCCCAAGTGTCTTCCTTTTAAAATAGTTTTCTTTCCACTGTCACCAAGTTTTTGCCCATCTGATTGTTTGTGTTTCCCTCTTATTGGTGTGGGTCTTACAATCTAAAGTGCCTTGAGGCGCGAACACTACAAAAATGTAATTCACCTAAACTGTAACACGGGTTTGCTGGACGGCCTATTACTACAATTAACTGCATAGAAAGCAGAAACAGTAAAAGTACAGTGGAGAGTGATTTGTATAACTGAGAGTGAGATCAGGCAGATAGTGATCAGCTGCATTTCTTTATGTTGGCACAATGGACCACTAACTAGTGTCCAAATGGATGAGATACAAAACGTTAATCACCCACAGTGTAGTTATTGTGAATGGGGAAACCACAGAGGCCAAGTGCTTTTACCACCAGGCAGTAAATATTTTTATAATGCTGTAAAATATAGAAATATTTTAACATTGGACTCTGTATGGTTTGATTTGCCTCAAGTGATGACTACAGGAACTGTAGTTGCTGCTTTATGTGTAGTTTAATCATGTTAAGTCAAATCAAGCAGCTTCTTTTTTTAAATTAATCTATATGAAAAACTTAACTTATCATTAAAGCTTAAGGTTCTTAACATTTCACAAAAGTACATGAAACAAGTGATCTCCTACGACCTGTGCTGTGTCTTTTACTCCATTGTCTCTCCCTCTTTGTATGTAAGCTATGTACTTCCGCCTTCTCTTCACGTATTCTCTTGTGTACAGCTCTCAGCCTGACAATGATTCACCCCTTCAGCTTTTCTTCCACAAACAGGTCAGAGGAAGATCAATAATGTGTGTGGATAGGCTCTTATCTCTGTCCAAAGGAGGCCTTATCGGCCCCGCTTAAATGGTGTTTCATGAAAATTCCTTGAAACGTAATCCTCCTGGAGACTAAAGACAAAAGAAAAATGGCTCTCTATCAAAATATCAAGTGTGTTGATGCAAATAAGTTTCACTTATCTCCTCACACTTATCACAACAATAGAAGCTCAGAGGAGGAAAAAATACTATCGCTCGGGTAAAGAACTGAACAGCTTTTTGCACTGATGAATATCCTCAAACTGTTAGTACACAGGAGTCTATCTTACAGAGTGTACTTGACTGCAAGGCAGCTGGAGGAAAGTGCTGATAAGCTCTGTATTTTCCATTGCAGGTGATAGTAAAGCTGACACAGAGAAGTAGCTGTGTATTCACACCATCTTCTGTGTCCTTACACTGGGTAGCAGCTTCCAAATACTTCTTATACTTAACAGACAATCTGCACTGTAATGCACTGTACCCTCTTTGCTATGGTATACTAGATGGGACATAAGGCCAGCATGTTGAAGAGAAAGTTTATTTTAGCCATAATAAAAAGGAGGGGAATTTTCATTATCTGGAAATTCCCTTCAAAATATGTACTGTATATATACATAACAAGCATAACAAGACGAGATGAAAAATTATTTAACCAGCAGTATTTAACTGCTAATGGAGACACCAGAGGCAAATATAAAAGATCAAGGAGCATTTTCTAATGCTGTGATGTTTAATTTGTTCTACATTCAATAATGTCTGTTAAATGTTTGATCTGTAAAAATATCTTTCTGAGTATAATAAAATGTCTTTGGGCTGTAATCCGGTGTTCAGGCACGCTCACTCCTTTTTCCCTTGATGTTAAACATGGGCAGTGTTGAAAACTGTAATGTGCAGCCTAAGTCACAGTTATCTATTGTAGGTGGTTTCTAAAAAAAACCTATAAAAATGAGCTTTCAGGACCAAGTACAGTAATTACATTAACACTGGGTCTAAAGCTGTGGCTGTGTTGCTTAATTAAACAAATGCTTGCAGTGCAGAAGATGTGGCTGTTACAATGAAAGCATTTAATGACCTCAAATGAAGCTTTTTTTTTTTGTTACCGAGGTCAGAAAGTTACAGTGCTTCTAAGATTACAAATGAATAAAAAATGGTATCAAAAGTACTTTATGGTAAATACAGGCCTTCAGTTCCAGTGGACATAAAGCCACTTCACATCAGGTAGTACTCAGGGAAGCAGCGTGTTTCTCTCACTGAAGTTTTCTCTTTATTTCGAAAGCACATGCAAGCAGGGATTCGTTTCAGAATAACAGTCAGATATTATTACTGCCATTTTAGCCGAGTTCAGAGATTTTCCAAAAGATCAGATTTTAATTTCAAAGACGCTTTGGCTCCAGAGCGCCTTTCTATTTCTAAACATTACCTTATACTAATACACTGAGATGAGTCACTCTCAGCTACAAGATCTCATCTACTAATAATCATGGTAACATTTTATTAAACTCTCTCTTTTGAATGTTGTTAACCAAGATTGATTGTTTGCATGAAAAATTAATCTGTTTGCTCATTTTACAGATCAGTTGGGTATCTATGAAAGGGGTGTAAATTAATAAATAAATACATATATAATGAACCAAGATGGCACTTTTAAATGTCCCAGGTATCATGACTGTTACCTAGGGTCATTTCAAAGTGTCATCTTGCTTTATTGTGTATGTATTTAATAATTAATTTATGGATGTTCAGTTTATAGTCAACCAATGAAATCCTGAGTTAAAATTTGAGAAGATAAAACTAATGCTCAAATAAATAAATAAATACAATATAATAAGTAAAATTAATTTATTGATTATCAAAATAGTGGGCAGTTACTTTTCTTCCATATATTAATGTTTTATCCATCATAAAAACAAAGGGAGACCATCAAATCAACAGAAAAAGGGAATAAAAATCAAAGTTTAAGGGTTTAGATATGCATGCATGGATAACTACAAGTGAATGGCTGAAAATCTTTTTTATGTATTAAACAGATTAGTATATGTCCATGATGCAGTAATGTCCAACCTGGTTTTGCTGTTGGGAAACTAATATACTTAAACCTTGATATATATAAAAAAAAATCAGGGTTGTAGATGTGGTTGCTAGGTATGTATATTCAATCCATTTTACTGTTGTGAAATTAAAATTGTAGGATGCTTTCGTAAAGTGCTGTAGTTGTATAAAAAGTTTAAAACAGGTTATTGCCAGGTTGTTGCCAGGCAACACATCGTCACATGGACATGGATAAGAACCTTCGGGGGCCCTGAGATGTTTTGCCAAGCTTGATTGTCCCCAGCTTGATGGTCTCGAGGAGTTTACAGATGTTTCGCAGATGCGCATGCACACACACACACACACACACACACACACACACACACACACACACACACACACACACACACACACACACACACATTTCTTCCATAATGAGAACATGCTTCACATCACAAAGTATAACATCTTTCATCACCGTATTATATCATAACATGATTTAAAGTTTATTGTACAGTGTTGTGCATTGTGCATTCTCTTCCAGGATTTTTTATCAATTCACAGAATATTCCCCAAAAGTCTTGAGGAAAATATGAGACAAGCCTTTGTGGTCTTTTAGATCACTAGTGGCTTTCCCCTTGGAGCTCTCCCATGGATGCCATTTTTGTACAGTCTCTTTCTTAGTGTTCAATCATGAACTGACCAAGCTGCCGTTCTCTAGATTATGTTCTGTGTTCTTTTGTGACCTCCTAGATGAATCGTTGATGCACTTTTGGTGCAATTTTGATTGGCTGGCAGCTTCTGGGAAGATTCAGCACCGTTCCAAGTTTTCTCCATTTGTGGTCAATGTGGCACTCACCGTGGTTCGCTGAAGTCCCAAAGCCTTAGAAAAGGTTCTGCCACCCTTTCTAGACTGATAGATGTCATTAAGCTGTTCTTGATTTTTTTTAGATTGTGGCATGAGGTGATGATCTGAAATATTTAAGTTTTTTTAAAAAGTAAATCAAAAAAACAAACAATCAGAAAGAGGGCAACTACTTTCCACAGCATTGTAAATCTTCCTTCTCTGCCTCCTACATAATTTATAGGAGAGATTATAACTGTTCACAGTAATATACACTGGAAGGAATACATTCACACATGCACACTTTTCACACTAGATGAGAATATTGATAACCGCTGTTTCTTATGGTCAGCTGCTACCAGTAGCTGCATAGCTGATAATATAACAGGGAGAAGCTCTTTGACAGGCTCTATCCAGTGAAAGTAAAACTTGCCCACAGACACCTCTCACACTCAATAATCATCACATCTTATCTCATTAATTTAATCTCTACAAGGTCCAAAGTGGCGAATTGAAACCACTTCTTAGAGGTCAAACTGTTCTACACCTGGATTTTTAAAAGTTTGTTTCATTGTTGGTTGAATGTTTTTATTTTTGGAAAGAGGCAGCTGTTTCTTGCAGTTTCTGCTCTTCTTCCTGCAGGTTTATAATTTCTGAATATATATGAGAGTGGTGTTGCAATGGTTTAAGGTTATTAACCTTTATTAAGAATTCGGTACATCTGCTTAAAAGAAGCTCTTTGTCTTAGTGAGTGTCATTGTTACACAATGGAACAGCTGTTCTAAAATGTCCAGACATTCCTATAGAAATATGTAAACACTTACAGCCACAGTGCATCACATTATTATCTTATGCAAATATGCATTTTATTAAGTATGAATTAATTATGACTAGCTTGGTCCTGCTGAGATTTCCTTCCCTTTCACACACCCCACTCTCAGTCACCATATCCTTGCTCTGTGAGAATCACTGGGTTTCTTTATATAAGGACTTGACCTTACTATGTAGTGTCTTGATGTACGTGATGTAAACGCCATTCAATTTTTACTGCTTATTAATGCTAAATATGAGATTTTTTGGAGTTTTAACTGTCTTGGCTAATAATACAGATTGCAACAGATAATAAATCAAATGGCCTCATTGTTGCACATTCCTCTGCATCTCTCTCTCTCATCTCCACACAACACTTTGCCCGAGGCCATTCTGCAATGAGGAAGCTTTGAAACTGTCTCATTTGGGGATAGTTCTTAAATCCTTTGTCTTAATCTGCAGATCATTCCTTTATCTGATCATTCGTGTCTGGATCAGATCTATTTGTATGCAAACCAGAGATGGTTTCTGCTCCGTTTCTGTGTAGACGTTAAGTGCTTCTGTGCACTTTGATATCACTCCTCTCAGAAAATGTAGTTTTTGAGGTTACTGTTCTGGCGTTTCTGCGTGATTAGACGGAATAATTGTGCAGTGCAGAGTGGCATGGAGATGGCTCACATGACATGCAGCACATTTTATGGGTTGGATTTAATCGTCTATTAAAATCGTCTCCCTCTTTTGTCTCTGTTTTCTGATTATCTGAAACTGCCACTGCTTAAATAAAGTGCATAAATATTTAAGTAGTTAATTTCTAATGTGGTTTTGGAATGGAATAGATTTTCTTTTTCTGTGTAATGATCAGCAAGTAATAGTTTAGGCAGTAACTGTTGTAGTTCTGTGTTTCTATAGCAGTTGTACAAGTGCACTATTGTACTATTACCATCTGTGTGTTGTGAAACTGTATTAGTGGGGGCAGTAGTGCTAGTAATATTCGTGGTAGAACTGCCTGACAATAACATGAACAGTAGAATTCAGTCTGCATTAGCAGTAAAATGACTCTGGTACTAATGTACTGTGTTGGGAGTGTGGGGTAGAAAATGGTTCACAGATGGAGTGGAGGAGATGTTTCTATCTTTCTCTTTTTAGTATTTTCCTGTATATCCATTAATAAGAGCGGTCTAGTAGAGCTACAGATGATTATTTCATATTCAGAAATAACAGTGGCCGGCTTCTGTTATTGGGAACTGAAATTGTTGTTGTGGCTTTGGGAAAATATCTTAACTAGCTTGGTGTGGCGCTAGTTTTTGCTCCAAAAAAAAAACCTCACTAATGTTTTGTTATTTGTTTGTTACAGTTTTCATTAGCTATTCTTACCAAAGTCTTAAAAAGACAAATGAAAAATAAGCCCATGAAATCATAGAGCCACACATTGTAAAAAAAAAAAAAAAGTTGTAAAAGGAAACAAAAAGGTGCAAAAACAGCTGTGGGACAAAACAGAGAGACTGAGTTACTGAATATCCCACACATACTGTTTTACTTCATTCTTGAAGGATTCTTCGTATTAGATTCTTTACTCCGACCAGTTCTCATGATAAAATGGTTTGTGGATAAGCAACAGTCCAATAGCCTCTTTCATATCCATGACAGAAATTCAGCTCCGAGGTTATGCACTCACAAATGCTTTTGTGCAGAAGATTTATGAAAAATTAAAGAAATGTTGTTCTGGAAACTCTTCAGCTTTCACTGTCTGGTCAGATATTTATGTGATACTTACATAGAGATAGCCAGGTTTGAACCACAGGGAAATATTTACCCATCACTGCACTACGATATGAGCATAAATAAAACCACATTCTCCAACTTAAAATAGTTAAAAATAACATTCAGTGACTCCAGTCTATTTAGATAATAAGAAAATAAAGTTTTTGAATTCCAAACTTTGCTGATCGTAAAAGACTTTCAGTTGTGAAGTGGTTTTCAGTTTCTGGACTGGAAAGCAGCTTTTCCCCTCTCCTGTCATACCCCCACCCCCATCATGTATCACATATCACCAAGCAGTGATTTTTTCTTTGAGTCGTTTCTGCATCTCAGTACATTCTGCAGAAGAATCATCATGCACATGATTAAAATAATGTGTGCAAAACAGTTGTGAATGGTTTCCCACTTCAGACAAAATACTAAATGTGCCAGACGGTTTTCTTACACCCAACATGTCAAGTTAAATATTGTTGGCACAAAGGGCATTTCTGGTCTTACCAGAGAGCTAACCAATCAGAGTACTCTGGCCCCCTCATGTGGCTGCATTACATATTGTTTATCTCCTTCTCCCAAAGATTAAATATGCTGCCCTGTGGCTCTCAACAAAATATATCAAATATTATGCTTTGAACTTCATAGAGCCTCGTGTTGCAGCATGTCTTCTTGAATTAATCCGGTGCAGCGTGTGTTCCCCTCTTACAGCTTACAACTATGTAGTTTATCTTTTTGAATCCAGAAAGCAGGATTACAAGGCAATTAAAAGTTAAAGCCACCAGTGATGGCATTTTGTTTTAGATGAGAACAGCAGGGTAGCAGTGTTAATAGACTTGTTTTACTTCATGCAATTACAAATCCAATAAGGTAGTGAACCATTAAGGAAATACCAAGTTGTGTAATTTACGTGATGTCCCTCTTATTTAATGGAAGTTACAGGTTATTCCTGAATTTTAGCAACTTAATAGGACTATCGTTATGTGAGTGAAAATAAGTCATACAAAGAAGCCCACACATGAAACTACGTAAAGGCACTTTATGCATTTGGAAGAGTTTAAGCTCAGTATAATTGCATGAATTAAATGTCTGGGTGCTTTGGCTATTTCTGTGTCTTAAATAATGCACTTCTTGTGTGCTGCAGAGCTTTGGACATAAAAGATAATTTAATGACCACTTCTCCCCTCACTTACTGGAGTTTTCTCTATAATGCACACTATTTAACACTAAGGACAGATTAAAATGAAACAAATAACTCAACTTTGGGATTTTATGATATAAAGGTAGAAGTGGTGCTTTTTTGCTGTTATGACAGTGTGGTACCAATGTGAATATAATGAGTCTGCTAGAAAGGCTGACAAGACAAAATGTTCAACTATTTTTGACTCTCAAACTGGATGTGGTGTGGTTGAGGGAGAAGGCTCTCAACCTGGTTTGAGTAAAAAAAAGAAAATCTGTCAAACAAAAAAATCCCCTCTCGGCCCTGCGGGCAGTCTATCCTTCAAGCTCGAGTCCTCTACCAGAGGTCTGAAGCTTGAGGGTCCTGCGCAGTATCTTAGCTGTTCCCAGGACTGCACTGTTCTGGACAGAGATCTCAGATGTTGTTCCTGGGATCTGCTGGAGCCACTTGCTTAATTTGGGGGTCACTTCACCGAGTGCACTGATTACCACTAGGACCACTGCTGCCTTCACCTTTCACATCTCATCGAGTTCTTCTCTCAGCCCTTGGTACTTCTCCATGTTCTCGTGTCCTTCTCCCTGATGTTGCTGTCATTTGGAACAGCTGCGTCTATCACTACAGCCATCTTCCTCTGCTTGTCCACCACTTCTATCTCCGGTTAGTTAGCAGGAGATTCAAAGTCATCCAAGATTTTTAGCAGATGCAGCTCTGCTATGAATTTGAAAATCTTACACCACTGGAGTTATCGTATTCACAAACCTGGGAAGGGTTGACAACTGATGTGGGTAAAAAGAATATGCAAATAAACTAGCAAAAGGAAATCTCTTAGTGTTTTAACCTAAAACTAATTTGCTGTTTCAGTGATTTTCTTTATTTATGGCAGGCAAAGATTCTTATATCCTTTCAACTTTTTTTAAAATCATCAGATGTTCTAGATGTTAATTGTGTCCCTAGTGTTAGAGGACAGCTGGTGAATATTGTTAAATACAATATAGTGTAATTTCAGTAGAGCAAAGGTTAATGCTTAAGTGAAAATAAATGGAGATGATCCTAGCAGCAGGGATTCACAATAAAATAACCCAAACCTTTTTTAAACTGAACATCAGCTTTCAAAACATGTCTGTAAAAGTCTGTTCAGCCACAATAGTTTTGTCAACATAAACTCTTTCAGCATTCGACTTTCTCTGCGAACAAAGGATTTCCTGTTAGCAGAACAGCCTCTTCTCTGCTCCAACACTGTAAGCCTTCCACTTTGCAAAGATAATATTTGTCCCTCCAAAAAGTGAGGTCATTCGTAAGAATAGAGTCGATCTGCAACCAATCATACCAAACTTTTAACAGCATTCATCACCATATTCATTTTTCATGGCTCCTGCTAAAGTGATCTATCAACACACAGATCTGTTTGACCCGCCGTTGTTATTTCAGTTACTTAATCAAGACCTCCTTCGCTCGGCAGAGCTCTTTTTCTGTGGTGCCGATCGCCAACACGTCAGTTGACTATGAACAGGTTCACCTACAGTCTTATTAGTGCCAAGAATTGAAGCTGTGTTTTAGGTAACTAAAAGCAGATGCACCCGTTATACTGTAGCACACTGGATATGATTTTAGTTTGTTATAGGCTTGCTGTAGTAAAAACTCAGGAGTACCTTTTAATTTTTAGAGACGTGGTTTGACATTTTTAGCAATTCAGATATTGTTCACTTATCAACAGTTTGATGATCGACACAGAAATGATGCTCAGGTCTCTACAAAAGGTGTAAAGTTATAGCCAAAAGTCTATTATTTAATCTTGTGCAAAGACTGGAAGCAGGTGGAAACAGCTGCCTGGTGATGTCTACAAAATAACCTTCATGTTAGGGTTTAGAAACTTCCAAACAAACTTAAAAACCACCAGCAGTTGGTCATATAATGTATTTGCGAATGTTTATGTGTAGCGCAAACCAATCAACTTGCAAACCAATTAACTCTGTAGGCAGATCACTAGACAAAACAGCAAAAAACACTACAAAATGAAAACTATAACATTCTGTTGCAGATATTAGCAACACCTTTAGAGCTTCTAAATTATAAATTGTTTGCTTATTGTTGTTTGCTTAATTTTTCATTTCACGGCTCCTGTGTGTTGAAGAAGAGGACTAGGGACGAAGTGGAAAAATATATTTGCATCATTTAGTTCAGCCTGAATCACAGGAAACTTTTCCCCAGGCCAGATTTAAGTCTTGATTAACGTCTTCAGCTCTGAAACCTCAAATGCAAGTTGGAAGTTTACCTCTAAATACACACACAGTGGAGTGGAGACAGATGTAGTGAAATAATATTAATGGATCTGGCAACAGCAGGTTATATTATTGTAAGTGAAATAAAAGCTTCCCACCAAGTGTTATGGTAAGTGAGAGCGAGCATTCTGACAAGAGAGAGAAGGTATTGTTGAAGCTTTTCTGTTGTGTTGACTCAGTTTGCACTTCCATTAACAACTGTTGTAAATATACAGTTGAGGATATTGTATGTATATTTTTTCACATGGGATGAGAGTAAATCCAAAACTTTTGCACTGTTTTGCACCCAATTCTTGGGAAATAAAAAAGTTTGCTGTACAATCATCCCACTGTGGAAAAACAATAGTTAACAATAGAAATTAATCGCAAAGCCTCGAATTACCATGACATCCATGCTCATGATGAGTGCATGTAAATATCTGACCACAAGTTTACAAAACTAAGCTGCTTGACTCATATAACTTCAAGTTGCTCTGAGTAATTTTGCTGTTAGCCTCATCTGTGCTGCAGCACATTAGCACTCACACTGTGTGCTGCTGCCACAGACAGTATGAAAGATGAATGTAGCCATGGTGATGTCATCCACTGGTTTTTGAAGCATCAAAATGAGCACTTTCACCATCGCCATCTTAGGACTTGAAACCAGATGTGACAAGTGAGGGGTAGCTCTGTTTGTGAAACCATGTGCTCAGTCACACATCATTAGCCAATGGGCACAGCCTGGATAATCCTTCTTTCTGACACTTAGAAAAGCTCAAATTTACAGAATGTGCTTGAATGTTTCAACAGAAAATTGTTTCCAGACTTTTATAGGATTCTTTGCTTTGTGAAAAACAGAAAAAACTTCTACATTCTACATCTATCTTTTAGTGTAGTAAACAACAATAGAGTTAAATGGATTGCCCTGACATTAGTACACTGTAATGATATATAATTCGAGTTTTTAAGCCAATATCTGATTCATACATCAGACCCGTGTACTCTGCAGGACTAGTTAATTATTTTATTACACCGAGCTAACTGGTTGCTGTTCAGAGTTTTATTTAATGTGAAGACTCGGACTTTAAGAAGTGATATAAGGGAGTTTTCTTTTTCTTATCCGACTCTTGCAAGACGGCAAAAATTCCCACTTTCCCACATAAATAAGCATTGAGGATTCCCACATTGAGCATTTTGTTGTCAGGCTGCAGAAAACAATTTTGACCAGTCTCAATTAGAGTCTCCCAGGTAGTATTATGATGTAGATAAAAATACAGAAACGATTACACAGCTCAGCAGGAGCAAATAATCTAGATTTAGCAATGGACAGAAGAAAAAGTTGGTCCTCTTGTCCTCAGAGCGACACAGGCCTCATAAAGTACTGATGATGATTTGTAGACATGTGTTCAGAAACCAGCTGGGCTGTGATATATATGAAGAGGGGATTAGGCCACTTAGTACTTCCCTTCTTCTTCTGTGTAAAAGGTTACACAAGTTCAACACCAGCACATAACACCTCTAGATTAAGAGCTTTTACTCCTGAATCTTCATCTGTTATTGCTCTGCTGCTGAAGGCATGTTAGTGCGTCTGCCTCCTCCAGCAGCAGCACAGCTGTGTGTGGTATTCAGTGGGTGGTACTCAATGTTCAGCTCCTAAATTCATGGATCAAGTGCGGTGACTCCTGTCCACTGTGGTAGGTTACAGTATAGTCACCCTTCCTAGCTTTAACATCTCTGCAGTATTCAGCAACCAGCTGCTGTGAACATCTGCTCTCGCTGTTTCAGGGTTACTTAACACGAGACCTGCTCTTAATGCTAAATTAACTCGACTGTTCTCTGCACCTCCACCTCCTCCTGGAGTCCACAGAGGAATCTGACACGCTCGTATGTTTCTGTTTGCGTTGTTATCACTGTGCTGCTTTTACAAGTCTGAGGTTCAAAGTGAGTCATCATACCTTCGGGCTGAATAGATCATCTAGAGGAGTTTTGCAACTGTATTCTTCTCCCTGTATCTCTCATATTGATGTAGGAAAAGAACAGTTTTAAATTTTCTCAGTCTCTCCGATTTCCATTCATTTTTCCAGGTCAGCAAATAAGACCCCCTTCTGGGGTTCAAATACTGTAATTATACCACCCGTTAAGATAAAGTAGAAAGTGGAAAGAGATACTTAATTTAGTGAGTCTGTTTAAAATTTAAATAAAATATATTTTATGTAATCAATTTAAACAAAGCAGCAGGAATATAAGTTAATATAAATGTAAAAGGGAATTTAAATTAATATCAGAAGACAAACAATTAAGCAAACTATAAGAGAGTTATAAAATGAAATGGAAAATCAATTACAATAACACAACTACAGACTTAGTATTGCAAATTGTTGCTGCCAATACACAATGTCAAGACAACAAAAGCACAGCGTGTGTTAGGGCTATAATTTCATGTTTTACTGAATGGAATGAAATAAAACATGTAATCAAACACACTCCAGCTACTCAAGGTTTTCATTTCAACATATTTTTCACAGCAAATCAATACTGTAACGTTATTTTGAAAAGACAGCAGACACATCTGGCCAAAGAAGAATTTCGTTTCAAAAGTTGTTTTAAGGGCTTCCTCTCTAACAAAGCTTTTCCTTTCAAGTCCTGAAAGAACCATTTATCATAAGCACAAAACTGACTGGAGTTGAAATATTTTGTAGAGGGGAGAGCTGAGAATCAGCAAGCTGGAAATGTTTTCTTCTTCTTTTATCTTTTGCTCAGGTTTCACAGCTGCATTGAAATTGAAAGTAAAGATACGGGTTAATATTAGGTTACATCTGAGGCCAAACTGTGACCCAGAAAGTGTACATCAGCCGACCAACAAAGCAGCCACTTTGCAGGATTCATGACCTTGTTTTTGCTGGTGCACTTCAGAAAACAAAAAAGAAAATACTGTCTGGGCAAGCATCACAACTTGTCCAAGTGCTCAAGTGACATTGAGGTGAAACTTTTCCATCGACACAGCTGGGGCTTTATGTGACTTTGGAAGATCCCATGCAATCGGCGACCGCATTCTTCGGGTCTCCCTTTTATCTGTATGAGCTGAGCTGTAATGTAGGACCAGTAAATCATAGCTTGGTCTTTGTCTGTGTGTAGACAGAGAAGTCCGCTGAGCCCACAGCCGCCATAGCTGCCTACTTAAATACCTTATTTATGCTCTCTGCCTCACTGCACACTTTTCCCAACACGGCTCATTAATCTGAAGAAGAACTGGAAGGAGCAGGCTCATAGGGGCGCATTATATCTCACAGCACCTATCATTGCTGGAGTATGTAAAGGAAAGTTCATAATCTTTAAAACACAGCCATTTATTTCTTGTTCATGCTACCATTTAACAAACTGATTTCAGTTACTGAGGCATAAGTTCACGTACTAGCGGCGTTACTTAAATGAAAAAAAACCCTCAGCTACATTAACAAAAGATGACGAACAATCTTTGGTATTTGAAAAAATAAGTGAGCAATAAAAAAATGAAACGGTCACCCACAGTGGTTCCCACTCTGCTTTATTTATTTTCAGCCCAATTGTCTTTCGGCACCGTCTTTTACAGCTCTCCCAGCTTGTGTCTTTATGGAACCATAGGAAAATACACTACGTCTCGCTTAATCATCAGTCAGCCGGTGGAGAGGAGCCATTTCGTCTGTGTGGTCCTCGCTCCACCGTCTAAAAATCTCCGCCGACACCGCTGGAATACAGTCATCTCTTTGGCCGTCATGCTTGAGCGATGCTCTCCTCGTCACAGTGCTGCCGCACATCATGGGTCTGGCTCTGGACTTGGAC
This sequence comes from Haplochromis burtoni, assembly GCF_018398535.1. Lineage (NCBI taxonomy): Eukaryota > Metazoa > Chordata > Actinopteri > Cichliformes > Cichlidae > Haplochromis > Haplochromis burtoni. Next base: position 266,181 of record NW_024582555.1, on the reverse strand, counting down.
AAGTCGGATTCGAGTTGCAAAGGCATCCTGAAGGTTTGTGTGTCAGTAGTGAAGGGTTTGCAAGGTCAACTACGGGGTCACCAGCATCTTCATCATAAAGCTTCAATCAAGACACCTAAAAGGAAACTTTGGGACTCTACAAAGTAGAAACATCTGCTTGTGTCTGGTGGGTTTTTGTAGATTCATTGGTAAAAACATGCAGGTGTGTTTTAAGCACTGTTTCACTACAAGTGAAGGAGCTGCAGCACGCATACCTTGCATGCTAAGCACACATTTACAACATGTATGTATTCTACATGCCAAAAGGTCAACATTTATCAAATCAGCTGCATTCTGCAGTCTTAAGGTGGCATTGTTCGACTCTAACAGGAAACAAAACTGCCTTTGGCTGCACGTACACCCCCGACAAATCAGCCTGTTGTGGGGAGTGTTAATACGGGCCCCGTATCTAATGATAGATTTTTGTTTTCTAAAAGATGTGACATGTGTAAAGATTAAGAGGGTGCCAGTTTCTTAATGGGATGCCTTAAAATATGATACCCAGTGTGGTGAACAAAGTGCTCGGTCTGTTTAGGATTTTTAGCAACTAACCATTGTCACCTGGATCTCCTAATTACTTTGTTTTTCTTTGCAAGAAAAATAAATTGTACCTTAATCTGCCTTGGTCACATGAAAGAGTGACCTTTTGCTGTATATATTCTTTGTCTGGGCTTTAAGGAGCGAAACATGGCACGAGCTGTTTTCTGCTTTGATGTTCCTGTTAGTTGGACAAGATTGCTCATCTTTGTTTTCCATAATAAGCTGTTTTGTATTGTTGTATCCACACTATGGGGAAGGTTTGATTAGGTGTAGTAACACCAGGTTAAACCAGGTGTTATCATGGTTCAAAATGAATCAGTCACCTACCAGTTGTTTTAGCTCTTAGGGATGCAGTACCGTGCAAAAGTCTCGAGTCCCTCCACATTTCTTTGTGTTTTGCAAGGAAAATGGGGAATAAGTGTAGCAATTTATTGGCATATTTTATGACAAATGTAGAGTTTGTACAATTTTAACAAGCTTAAAAGTCACTATCTGATATGACCACCTTTGTCCTTCAACACAGCCTGAACTGTTAGGCAAGCTTTCAAGCCTGAGGTGCGGCGGAAACCATGATCGAGCCTCCACCATGTTTTACATAAGATAGTGGATAAAGGAATCCAGAAAGCAAAGCTTTGTAAGACCTTCAGAAAATACTGCTCTGAGAGTCTTGCAAAAATAAAGAAATGAAGGTCCACAGTACTCTTTGAAACTTCTCAACAAACTGAGAAAAGTTTTGACACAACCAGCAGGTGCTTGTTAAGTAAGCAATATGTTCTTACCTCACATCTTTCTTCTGGTCATTTTTGTCTACATTATTTTCTTTGTCGTTCGGATAAAAGAGAAATACTCTTTTTGAATTAAATCAGTAAGCACACTTTGTGGAGTACAGTAATAATAGCAAAATACACAAACAGAGAAAATAGGTCAGAGGAGACCAAGTGAGACAGGCTTATATCGCTGCCTGTGTGGCGTAGACCTGATTGTGAAGAATAGCAGGAAATATTGTGTAACTGGGATCCAGCACTGACACTCTGCAGCAGCCAGGGAGCAGCTGAATACATAAAAGCCCTCCTGAAGATCTCCAAAACAATGGCATGCCCCTCGGCGAGTGTTTAGTCTCTCTCTGTACCCGCCCAAACTTATCTGTTCACTCACATCGCTTGACCCAGAAGCAGAGTGGTGCATCTGGGTGGAGAGTAAAAGATGGTTGATTGAGCTGTAACATGGCCAGCATAGAAAGAGTCAGGCCAAAAATGTATGCATCTCATGAAATATTACACTTACAGTAAGAAACGCAGGTCATCAGGGTTTCTGCGTGTGTTAGCTCATTTACGAGAAATTGCATAAACATATATTTTTTCTGACTATCTTCCAAAGTATTCCAGACGGGATTTTATGTAGTGTTTCTTCTGTTTTTTCTGCAGCAATTGGAGTCTATTTATTTCTGCATTTTCAAATCTCAGTATGAAATTAAAATCCTTAATCTACAATTTACAACTGAGGTTTTTCACCTTTTTTGGCTTGTAAATAAACCAGTGTCTACTGTGGCCCCTGTTATAGCCTCATTGCGGGATATACTGTAAGTTTAGAGCAACCAAAGGGATTTTTCCCCTGCAGCTGTTTCATTTAAGGAGTCTTGGATGAGAGTATTTCAAGTGGAAAAGAAGGGAAAATAATATAAAACTCAATATATCTTTATAAAAATCCATATTTTATAATCTGTTGGTGACCTCTCAGATTTTCCTTGGGTGCCTTAAAGAGAACTCATTATGCTCATTTTGAGCTCCATGCAGTATTTTTATTCATGGACTCTAGAGTAGCTTTGCATGATTCACAGTTCAAAGTCATTCGTATATACCTTAAACAGCGCCTTGTTACAGAAAGAAGCTGTTTTAGCTCCTGTCCCTTAAGCCAACTTTCTTTAGATTAACTGTGATTGAGATGGTCTTGTTAAGAGATCTGCTCTCTTGAATATCCTGCAGAATCAAGGGTAGAAAAGAGATAGGGGATCCTAGGGGACAGGGAATGTTTCTATGAGCATCCAATCCTGTGACAGTGGGGAGAAAAAATATTAATTTAATGCAATTAAAAGCACATGTGACTTTTGTGTGTTTCCATAGTAACATTTGTGATGAGAATCACTTGTAGCGTAATTTTTTCATACCAGTGCTTATTCATTATTTACTGTGATTTCATTGACAAACTATGATATGGGTTGTGCTCTGATGTCAGAGCTTTGGGATGTAGTGTGTGGTAAAAATGGTAAAATACTTTAATGGGATGTTAAGATAAGATTTTCCTGTTAATGCTTAAATCAACACTCCCCAATTTATCACACTTCCTGCCATATATTTGAAGTATGTGCTGAGATAGCCCTGACCAAAGACTGATTATATATCAGCATTTTTACCAGAGACTTGGGTGTAATCTTGAAATTTTGTCTTGCTCAGTTGGACGTCAGATCCTGACTTGAGTTTGAAATTTAACAGCTCGGAGAACCCAAACACCCAAAAGGCTGACTCCACAGAGTGGCTCATAAGTGCAACATTATGCTTGTTTACAGCAACTCACATGGTTTATATGCCCTGCCACTTTGACAGAACCACTATGGTGGGTTGCAAGTGTTTGTGTATGGAACAGGGGCCATGTTTATAAGTGCGCAGTAATGTGAAGTATGCGTGTTTTCACAAGGACACTGTCATATGTGTGTGTGTGTGTGTGTGTGTGTGTGTGTGTGTGTGTGTGTGTTTGCTCGCTGCATGTATTCACTCAGGTCAAGTGTGTTTTTCCTTGAGTACTTTTGTGTGAAATACACTTGTGTGTATACATGTGTTTGTATATGTAATAGTACATGATGAATCCCTTGGATTTTGTTAACAAAAAAAGCTTAAAGGAGCCTGGATGGCTGGGTCTGCAGCATCTTCAATTCATCTCTGTCCAGGGGCCCACGCTGCATCATTACTCTCCAGTTCTCTCCACTCATTTCTGTTTAAAGTATTTAAATTGGACTAGCAAATACATATAGATAGAAAGAAATGTTACTTTCTGCTACTACCTTATTCACAACATATTCAGAACTCCCTATTACCTCAGTGGGTAGCTCTGGATATTTGATTTGGCAGAATTGTAGATTTTCTGCGATGGAACCAGGACTTTTCATTTCTTAGAGGAATTCACTACACTAAATAGAAACCGATAGAAAAATAAATTTTTTAAATGTGCAGGCAGATACTTCCGTCAGGAAGGTAGAGACCAAAAAAAAGCTACGACACTGGACATTTGCCAGCTGGAAAGACAAATGACTGCAAATGAACTCTGACCCTTAACTTTAATATTTATACCAAAGTTATTATAGTTAACTACATCTAAACTAAAAAGTAAAACTAGATTTGAAAAAAACTAAAATACAAATTTAAAAAACTCAAAGTATTTTGGGAACTAGACGTAATATTCTCAGTTTTAATGCTTGTTAATTTGATTAAAAAATGTTATGACTTACCTAATGAACCCTTGATTATTGATAAAGTTGTGGGGTTTTTTCTGTCATACCCCAGTTCTGTTTCTGGTAAATATCCTTCATACAGTAAAAGAGTAAACCTTACACTGAAACTAATAAAATCTAAATTAAAACTAAATATTTTTTAAGCAGTAAAAACTAAACTGAAACAAGCAAATTTTCTCTTTAAACTAAAACTAAGTTTTTTTTTTAAGTCAAAATACAAATAAAAAGTAATTATAAAATATAAAACTAATAACACATGTTATACATTATACATACTATTATACACACTATTGTACCAAATGACTAACATTGTTCTGTTGCTATATTTAGCCTTGTTCACTGTAACAAAAATCTGTGCGCAGTATCCTATTGCTGTGCAGCACCATCAGAACGGCGCTTTCTTTCTGCTGTGTTCATTGTGTGAGTGAACACAAGGCCTCCATTTCTCTCTCAGTTGAAGCCAAACTGTAGCTCAGCCTTTAGCTTTAACTCATATGTCTGGTTATGATATCACCTTCTAGCCCGCATTCGCATAATCGGTGTATGACTATTTCTTATCAAAGTGTTTAAAAAACATTTTCTCATTTTCTTCTGTTTGGTTCATTTTGTGGTCATTTGTGTTCCTAAAAAAACAACAATAAACAATCTGTGCAAAGTGTAAACAACTCGGAAGATAAACATATTTTTTTAATGTTCATCTTTTGATGGACTGACCTACGCACTGCCTACAAGCAACTTGCAGCTACATGTGGGCGAGAGACCATAGAAAGTAAAAGATATATAGTAACTCCAAGTGACTACAGGTGAAAAAAAGTCCCGTTGACAGACAGTGGGCAGGACCTGCAATAAACTCTTCTCAACTTCTAATCTTCTCAGGCTGTAATGACTGAGTGAAGTCCAATAACCTAGCAAATGGAGCTTTCTAACATTTCAATATTCTAAGTGGATCACATTTGACCCAAACCAGATTCTTTCATAGACCAAAGAGTTTCTGTGGCTTAACCTAACAGCAAGTGAAAGTTGACACTTGTTGTCTGCAGCTCCAGTCTGCTGGTCAAAAGTCAGATTTGTTTGTTGGGTGTATTTGCCCCTTTGTCATCTAAACACAGATTTTATAACTCTTTGAAACTTGAAACCATATGTTGCTTCAGAAATCCTCGCATGGGTAATTTCAAACAACTGAGCAATAGAATGATTTAGTTAAAGGACTTGTTGAATCCTTTGGCCTTGATTCAGGCTCCCCCGTGTCCATCTTGTCTCTGCAGTCTCTTTCTGTACTTTGGAGGCATTGCACTGATGGGAAAAGACAGTTGTTGTTTCTTGCTAGCTGGCGTCCCCCTGCCTCTCCCATACATCCTGGAGCTTTTCCAGGAGGCTGTTTATGTGTTGAGTGCAGCACTCCGTGGAGCTTAGGGCCTAATGGAGTGTGAGAAGGGGACCTGGGCTTCTTCAGCTTGTGTTCAGCTGTACAAACATGCTGCCACTCCTCGGCTCTCGCTCTCTCCTTCTCTGCCCAAATCATTATTTCACCTTTACCTCTGCCTGCCTGCCATCTTTCTGCTCCATTCTCATTCTATAACATAACTGTTACAGCAAGGCAGAGGAAATTAATAAAGGAGCATGAAAACCTCTTTGGCTTTTCTTGTTAGCATGCTTCTTTGTGAGGACCATGTTTACTAAAGTGAAAGACCACAGACTCAGCTGACACCTCTGTTTGTTTGGAAGGTCGTGCTGTCTATTTTTATACTACAAGAAAACAGAATTGAAAGGAAGTCTCAGAAACCAGTCCCAGTTTATTGGTTTAAACCAGGGATAAAACTATTCCCATTTATTGGTGCATATAACCTTTGAGCTTGCTAGATTTCTGAGTACAGCATTATAACAGAACTCTCTTTGCTTGCCCATCATCACTGTTACTAACACAATTCAAAAGGTGCAGCTTTTACTTTGAAGGGAAATAGTCGTGATTTAAGTACAGATATTAAGAAGTAATTGTCTGCAACACAAATGAGATTTGTATGACACTCTTCATGGTTTCACTACTGCATAGGGACCAGATGGCAAATGTTTGTCAGTGTCTTCAATAACAACTGCAGCAATCACTAGCAACGAAAGCAACTGCACAAGCTTTTCGGCGCAGCACTGTACAGTATCCTCTTTGCACACAATTTTACCTACCAAGTGCCAGCAGCCTCACTTTTTCCTAGCAACTGGTAGTTGCCAGGTGGTGACTTTGGGGACTATCATGCCTGCAAGTCATCCATATGTAGTGGTGATGCAAACAAATAAAGTACATGTATTTAAGACTTGCTAATGTTTTATATTTTGAGCTTCATCATATTTCCCTGTGTGTATACAACAAAGCAGTTTGTCAAAACTCTGTTGCTGCCTTCGTGGTGTATATGCAGAAAGTGTGACTGCAAGAAAATAGGAGGAAAAACTCTGAAGAATCTGACATCAGTTGGTGCGAAAGCCACTTTGACATCCTGTTATGGGGTTTTCCACTTACCCGTGGTTCAGTTTGTGCAAGAGAAAATATTTAATGTATGAAAAAAAAGTGAGAGCAACACATCAGGGTTAATACATGAATGTAAACGTGAATGACAGGTAGCCTGCTTGAACAAGAAGTAGAGCCGCAGCATGATGAACACTTGATGACCTCACAGGTGTTAACGAGCTGCTGTAAATTAGGAGTCTCCACGTGTTTACATAAATTCTGCCGTCTTCCATGTCCTACACCATCTCCTCCCCTGCAGGACTAACGGACCATGTTATGATTAATTGTTTCATCATCGTCCAGCAACCATCGCCAAATCCCAGCAGACACACGCTGCCTTCCCAGAAGTCCCTGCTACAGAGTGAGTGTGGCTCTGCAGAGTGGAAATCTCCAAGGTTGTGGCTCACCGTTCTCCAAAGTACAAGCACCTGAAAAAATAAGCTAGCCTCTGCCGGCTTGTCGAAGGCACCGCTGAGTTAAATATAGATGTAATATCCCTCCCTTTCAGCTGTATCCAAACAAATTAAAGATGTCTTTCTTACAGGACGGTTACCACAGAGAGTGATCGTAAAAAAATGGGAGGAAATCTGTAGAGTGTGGCGAGACATGACATTTGAAACAGAGTCCTTAATGGGGGTTTTATGAGAGAATAATCTGTGCATTAATTAGTTTGGGCACATTGAGGGCTGTGGCAGTGATTGGCAGGCTGAAAGCTGCTGGACAAGCAGAGCAGGTTTCTTTTAAGCACTTAGTGGGTAAGGGAGGGAGCTGGGCTCAGATGTGGCTCAAATGGGCCAAAATGAGTGAGTTCAGCAAAGTGCCACAGTGGCTCAAAACATGAAGAGAAAACTGATTTCTGAATTATATGTACATCATTAAAAGAGAGATATTTTAGTAAACACTATGATTTTTTTAATAAAAAAAAAAAAAAACAAGCAGTGAGCGGAGCCAGTGAGCTCAGCATACAGATTAGAAACTGACTTGAAACACATTTAAGTCACTTTACTCAGTAATGTTTTAATGTGAGTGCTGACAGTGAAGTAAAAAACAATGCTTTAGCAGTCAAATATATTTGACTTTTAATTAACAACAAAGATACAAGTATGTTTTATATGATAAACAAAGTTATTTATAAGTTATTGTACTAACCTGTTACAACGGTGGATTCTCATATTAAACATGGAAAGTGGTTGTTTGTTGCATTTATGTTTTGTTTTATGTTTTGTGCTTTTTACTGGTAGGCCTGTATGCTATCAGTGAGAGAGGATGTCCTTTATATGCTCATCTCAGACACTCAGCTCTTGCTTTGAGCACAAAATTCCCATCAAATGAAAGGTAAATGGACTAGCACTCAGAACTAGAAATATAGAAGTATAATGGGCCCTGTTTGAATTTCAAAGTCTGTCAAATCTTAAAGGGTTATGACATTATATATCTTACATTAAATATCTCATTGAAATGATACAAGAGCTGCTGGAACCTCCAGCCTGAAGGGTGTTGATGTCTTTTAATATGTATAGTGCAAGAATAACCTGTAGGGTGTTACATGAGCTTTTAATTGGATTTGACTGGTGATTATTTTATTATTTTTAATCATCTGGGGCTTGTTTACTATTGTTGGCTAGGACAGTAGTAGAGGGTGGGCAGGAATGTAGGGAGAATAATGTGCAAGAAATCTGTCATCTACTCAACCAAACAAGTTACAACGGCACTCTGACTTTTGATTATGTCCCAGTGCCTGTTCAAATGAATGCAACGGCTCCCTACCAACTGACTTAGGAACATGGTTTAGTTTGACAATATATCCTGCTGATGGGAGCCAAGTGGAGAGGATTTCCTCTGGGATTTGGTGTAGCATTTTAAACTGTGATTGAACTGAAGTTGAGTAAACTAATCAGCAGTTCTCAGCTGCTTATATATTTGAGTTTTCGCAAATTCTACCTGATTGTTTTCTCCCAATTGTAATGCTGAGTTTGGCATTATGGAATTTTCTTATGTAACATGTTGGAGTGTTCCTTTAATAACTTAAAAACTATTGGCAATTTTACTATGTTATGAAACATTAAACCAAAAACAAATTTCTAAATATATTTTCTGACACAGTAACCTAAATCATTATAAAATTTAACCAAATAAACCACCAACATGCCAGGAGTCCATGTAAATGTGGTCAAAAAGTGCAGGAAAACACCTGTTGTGAAGTATTATTTGGTCAGTCTGTTTTTTCCATATATCCTTCTATCCTCAGTGAAAGGACTCAGAGTGCTTCTGTAATAATTGTGGGGCCAGCTTGGTGACCAAAGTGCACAGATTCCCCTTGCTGACAGATTCAGTGCTTCATAATGATGCATTACAAAGAAAAACATGTTTGAAGTTCCATTAATCCTCTGTGTGTGCGTCATTTGGAGCAACCCCATCCAGAAATGTATTTCACTCCTAATATAGCTCACAATGGAGCATTTTCATGGTACTTGTTACATATTTTCCATTTTACATGTGACGGCCATTTCTCCAACTTCATTACGGCTTCATTGACATGTTTGGGATGAAAATGAAACAGCGGGAGCTGAAAGTAATGATTTGTGAAATGAAGTTTGATTCAGCATATCACCGCTTTAACAGTTTTATGAACTAATATAACTACTGTGTTTCTAAAATGAGCTCCAGCAGCAGTCGTAAAAACAGGCACGTCTGATTGTCACACAATGGAATAAAAATAAATGACGTTTGGGAATTCAGAAAACTGCAGTAATGGTCTTTGACGCCTCGGTATGAACACTTAACTTGGATTATATTAATGCTGCTGTCAGAGATGTATGACTTTTCCAAATATCCAAGGAGACTAAAGTAAAAATAAAACACTTACACTGGCTCATCTGACAGTGAAACGGGACAGAAGGTTTTTTGTTTTGTTTTGTTTAGTTCTGAAAATGCAAGCTTTTTTTCGCACAGGCAGCCTAAGATTTTTGTTTAATTTTTGCCTTGATTGTACAAAATGAACTAAACACATAAACATGCACAGAGTCTGTATCCCACCACATGATTTCCCTGTTGTTTTGTTTTATGGCTAATATGTCTTTGTGAAGATATCATGCTAAATGTCCAGTTTTGCCAAATATTTTTGGTAAAGAGTCTTAAAAAAAAGAAAAAACAAACTTCCCAGACCCAGATACAGATCGTCCCCAGGTACTGCTCTCAAATAAATCCGCCTCTACATGTGTGAGTATTGCTGCTAACAAACAGATACATCAAAGCATAACCACCTTGGTAGGGGAAACATGTTCAAAACTTTAATTAAAAACACTGTATAATATTAAAGGTTTTATATTTTTCATAATGACATTTGATCCATCATCACTGCTCTCTGGTCATCATCACATGGTCTTTGATACTGGTACAAATAATGTACAAATAATCATGCACATATGTAAAATGAATAAAATGCAAACAGATAAAAGCTGCACCAATCTCCTTTAAAAACTATCACACAACCTATTACAGTGGTATTTTGTAACATCCATCCTCTATGCTAGACCTCTTTGTTTTGCCACCCTCCTTCTACAGTCTCTTGGTACATGTGCACCCCAGAGACTCAAGAAGGTGAAACTGGATCCTGAAAGTTAAAGAATGTGTAAAACGTGTAACACATGGCCCGTTAATGCCAGCTTGGTGTGCAGGATGTAAGGGGTCATCTGTGTTGCCAAGACAGCGGGGGCTCTGCTGGTCTGGGGCCATTGTTTAAACCTATCATCACATCTGGGAACACACACACTGTGTAACTTAAGTTTCAATAGGAGGACGCATCTGAAGCAAACACAATTTCTGTAATGAGCAAATTTATCTATGTTGCATAAACATAATCCTAATCCAGACCGACGCCACTCTGGGTCAAACTTTTTGCCTTCTAAAATTGTTAGAAAGGGTTATTAACACAAGGACCATTTTAAGTGTTTATTAATATAAAGCAAATCTAAACACAAAATATCCTACGAGGCATTATCTTAAATGATGTTTGGGAATTCAGAAAAAATGTTAATATATGCATCGCACTGTTTATTTACTCACTAAAGTATTTTAAAAGAATAACCCCCAACTTCACATGTAAAAATGTGGTTAATCCAAGATTCTATAGAGAACTTTATATAGGAGGAAAAAATCTATTTATCAACAATTTATTTTTAGATTTTCATGTCTGAAGCAAAACCAAAAGGATGATATGATATATATAAGACGACATCATGTTTTTGTGTATAAAAATGATTTTGCACATGGTCTCCTGTCTTATTTAAGGTTTGTCTTCAGGGAATTACAAAGACCTTTTTTCATAATTGATAAAAACTTAAAATCCCATTACATTTATTAGTAATTATAAATATTTTTACATTTGAACCTAATTTGTGAATCTTAAAATGTAATTAATCTCACATTTATAAATATTTCAATTCTTTTAAATATTAATGAACTCCAGTGGGTATTATCTTACCTTCAAAAAAATTACACAAACACACACACACACACACACACAATCACTGAATTTAGAAGATCTTGGCACAAACTGTGGAGATGTAAATAATTCATGTCATGTTCTTTCTATTTACACTTGACTAAGTTGATGGTTTCAGTCTGTCACAAAGTAAACTCACTCCTGTCTGTCAGTTACTGTACAGTGTAAAATGTAAAAGGCTCCAGAAGAGGGCACTCCATCTCTGTTTATCCCCTTCAGCTGTAACAGAGCTCTAATTCTCTCCTTCACCTCCCCACAAGAGCCCCTCAGTCTGACAAGTTTACATAGACCATCTGCAGACCTCCCTACTGCCATAAAAACACTAATCACAAGGTCATAAAATGTGACTCCATAACGACACCCAGAATGCAGCAACTGGGCTGGAGTGTTGTTGGATGCCAGAAAGTGAGTGTAGCTCAACATGAATGTGGTTATTGATTTCGTTTTTAATATTCACTTATGGCTCAGTTCTAAATCTGCTCCAGGTAATTGTCCAAACGCTCATTTTGTGTGTAATTCCTTCCCAAGTTGTTCACAACTAGTAACTAATTTGCAGGGCTGAGTACTAACTGATACTTTTTACATTGCATTTGTGAAAGTAAGAAGTAAGATTAAGTTACTTTAGGTTTTAGGTTTACATTTTGATTATATCTTTATATTTTAAAATGTGAAATCAAGATGTGAAACCATCCTAAATGCCAAATGTGTTTTTTTTCTGTATATCAAAGTTAGCCACCTGCTCAGGATGAAAGTTTTTAAAAGGTAAATGTTTGTTGCTTGTTTTCTATAATGATTTCTGGATGATTGAGATTTTTTTATTTAACCTGAAAATAAGATAACATTTGTCCTTTTGTGTTACAATAACAGTCCTTCATGTGGCCTTGGATGAAAACTTACACCAAAGACAGTATTCCCAGCAGATTCATCGCACACACTGTAGGAAACAGCTTTAGTTTAAATCTGAACGCTGAAAATCCATTTCATTTGCATTAAAAAATGAGTAAAATAATTGTATGATTACGTCATTCTAAAGTAATCTGACCCAAACCGGCTAATGTCAAGTCAGAAATGTGCCTTAACCAGTTAAGGTGTAAGATGATTGTCAGGAAACTATTCAAATGCAATTAAGTGTGTATGTATTGTGTTTCCGTAACACCACAGCATATGTCAGTTGGTTGAATATGATGCAGAAAATTTGACCAATCAGGTTGCCGTAAATATTTGGTTACCACTAAAGTGAGATTTTAGAAAAAGAAAAACATACTTTGAGTACTTTTAAATGTAGAAATGGGAAAATCTCTGTAAAAACGTGGGTTGTAAGATTTTACCCATTTTAAATGCCTACTGCAGGGGGGGCAGCAGATCAGGTGACGCTAGCTTCTGTAGTTTGTTCTGAAAAGTGGTGATTTATTAGAACATGGGTAAGAAAATGTCCACACTGGATAGCAGATTGAATTTGAATGTAATGATTTAATCATTACAAAATAAAGTTTCTGCTTTTGCTAAGACAGCCTTATATAAAGCAATATAAAGTAATGAGGAACACAGTGGCAGAAATGCAGTCTCGAAACCATCAGCTATCGTCTGACAGTGTAGCTTTGAAAAAATGCATCCTGATTGATAGCTTGACTGTAACCTGTGGCCAACGCATGAAATGGGAAATCTTGGCTTGATCTTGTCTCAGATAACAGTTTTCAGTTTACAGCAGTAGTCTGAGATCATGCACCTTTTCCACCTTACTGTAGCCAGTGGCTTTCCAGCGTACATACATTATCTGTGTCTAAAGGTTTGCTTACATTAGCCATTATAACAGTCATAATAGACAAATTAAGGCTGTAATGACAAAATTACTGCGCTGAGTACCATTTAGCATTTTATGTTGCTGCAGCCAAATTTTTGAGTGTATTGAACTGAACAAAGGTGATTTTTGTTGCTAGAAGTTTAAATTATAATTCTAAATTTGTTAAACAAAGGCTACCATGGAAAATATTTCTTAGAAATCTTGTGACGCCAGCATTGTGCCTTTATGGCCGACCTCTTCTTTTTCTTTCTCTTTTTCTTAGTCTTTCAAAGGAGGAAGCCGCGGGAGAGCGATTGACAGACAACCACCGTGGAGCCAGAATTTATTTCAACAACAAACTGACACATTATGGGAAATCAAACATGGTGGGATATTATCACAGTGAAATCACTATATACCACCCACCTTGTTCTCATGCACAGTAGGAGAAAGTCAGTGAGAAAGACAAAATGAGAAGGAGCTGAGGCTTTCTGTTGGGTTGTTTAGAAGTGAGGGTGCACAGCTCATCGGCAGGGCCCGGACTCAGCGGGCCAGTGAACGGGCACTTGTCATCTGGAGTGTGAGGCAGCTGGGGTTATCCTCAGAGACACAGCGAGGTGAAGTGGGTGACCATGTTTGAGGTCCGCCCAGCTGTTATTGCCCCTAATATTCAACAGATGTCTGGGATCTCAGCCCGCTAAGTCCTCGCACATGCCGGTGCAGGGGAATCAAAGCAAAGACCCAGCAGCCAACTGAGCACCACGACTTACACACACACTCGCAGCTGCTGCACACGCTCAAACAGCTCTGTGTATTAAATCACTGTCATTAACCATTTAGTGAAATGATAGAGGCAATTAAGATCATTCTTGATTTTTGGATAGAGGATCAGTAAGTCATGGGGCTCTGACTTTAACAAAACACAGCTGGTCATGTCATCTCCGTAAAAGGTTTGATTAAAAACTGCTCAAAAATATAAATGTATTTTCCACAATGGAGTGACTGAATTCTAGTTCTGTTTAAATGTTCACAACTGGCTGACTACTTCCATGACTCTTATGCATGAAACTCTTATCAATTCATCTCCAAAATGTTGAACTGAAATATGTTTGTGATGGCAGCGTCCCTTAAAAAAATATTTGTGACACTTCGCCTGTTTATCACCCTGGAAATATAGCCCGTGTTCTAATCATGTCAAGCCCCCTTCTCAGCGAGAGAAACTCTATGCTTTAAAAAATCAAGTTAAATAAAAAGCACCACTGTGTTATCCATGCAGAGGCTTTCGTTTGAGGGTGAAAATAAGAAAGTGGAGAGTTGCTTTGCTCCAAGTGGTCACAAGGGGGTTGAGCATTTCGAGCCCCAGCTCACACAGCTCGCTTACTTTGGAGAGCGCTTCAGGGAAGGCAACATTAGATATAATGAAACATTCACTGACCGGCCCTCTTTCCAGCCTCCTCTCTCATTCGCTTCCATAGAGGATACTCTGACTGAAACCTTTCTACAAGTTTGTCCAGCTAAGACCATGCCAGAGCAACATGGCAAGATGTGAGGAGAAAAACACTTGAGTAGTTTGCTTTTCACTTGCTTTTGTAACCAAAAGGTTTTGTTTCCTTGAAGTATGGTGACATTAACCATGTCTGCTGCAGCAGTGAGAAAATTACTCTTTCTCCATAAATCATCTTTGCTGCTCTCATTGCAAAAGCAATTTTTCAGCTGTTGACGCTTTGAGTGCCTCATGGTTTCCAAAAAGGTAAAAATACAGAGTTTAAATCAGAATTGGATCATTTTTCTCAGTAAGTGCAGACTGTAAAGGATAATATCTGTTAAAGCGGATTAAAAATGAAGCACATATTTTTGCAGGGAAAGGGGAAGTATAGAATTTCATGATGCTGAGTTACTGCAAGAGAAGAACTTCAGATTTGATGTTGTTCCTTTTTGCCCCCTCCTCAATTAATGCAGTTTTCCGGGTTTCCGTTGCGGTGCCGCTTGTGTCCCACATTTGGCCACAGCACTGACTGTGGAGACACTCCCAAGTATATAAATTCACACACTCGCTCTGAGACACATTGATTCGTACCCAAATATCCAGTCAGCTGTGAAAAAGATAGACTCCACAAATCAAGCCCAGCGCATAATGAGCATTTCTTGCCATCTAAAGAATATATTCATGATTTGGGGACCTTTTATGAGGAAGGTGATGGCAGATTGACACCAGATGTGTCATAAATTATCAGCACGGAGATGCCAAGCTAAACAGTCCAGCAAAAATATACAGTCACGCCAAATATACTGGTCGCTTCAAATTCAAATACTGCTCTTCTGTGCGAGTCTCTTTCCAAATTACTGTGACATCTTGGAGTATTTTTAGGACGCACACACACTTTGTACGGAGCCAAATATTTCTTATTGCTAAATTAAAGTTAATCTGAATTGTTGTTGAGATTTTGTAGCTTAATAAATATGTTTACAGCTGGGGATGACTTTGATTTGATTGGAGTGTGTCAAAAAATTCATTATCAATCACACTTTCGTGAAACATGACCAAGTAAAAATGTTTTGATTCAGCTTTTCAAATTTTCACATGACTTATCTATACTTACAGTAAACTGCATGTCTTTGGAGTTTTGTAGAGTTTGTTTGTCCAAAACAAATTATGAAATGGTTTGCTCGCATTTTCCTATTAAACTATTAAAGCGTTGATTAATTAATTGATAGTGTAAATGAGTATAATTTCCTGCTCTAAAATAACCCTTTTAAAATATTACATAAAGTTGTACACTGTAATGTGTAGCACTGTAATCAAAGTCACAACATGAAATGTTTAAGGAGGTAATAAATATTATAGTAATTTGTACAAAAAGACAAGCTTTCAAACATTTTTACTGTAGATCATGGATAAATAAACGCTTTCATCTAACCTTTAATAATTGTCTTAATGTACGCACTGTAGGTGTAACCACCTCCAATTTGCTATGTTTACCCTGAAAAAGGTTGGGCAATAAACTTTCCCTTGATTTTTTTCATCTATTTCAAGACTTAATGTGCATGGGCTTTAATTCTGAAAATATTAGTGTAATTTGATTATGCTAATGGCCGAGGTTAAAAGTGGAGTGACCAACTTAATGTGTTTTCGACCGCCTGCTCGTGCAAGTAAAAGTGGGTAAATAACTGGGACGTGAGAGTGTTGATGTTGCAATGTTCATATCTGACTCGCTGCAGTCTCACAAGACCTGGTCATAGCACCTGAGTAATCCCTGTGGGTGACCCCACTGCTCATGAACACAGTTTCTATGTGTGGCAGCACTAATGACGTCTCCCAGCAAGAACGTGTCCCCTTAGTTAGAGTGCCAGACACTGCGCAGTGTAAGTGAGTGTGAATGTAAATAAACCCCATTATGCCAGCCATCTCTTCGGCTCCTGTCGCACACTTCACGTAAACACAGAGCTTCCTGCAAAATACTTCTGGTTCTCGCCACAAAACACGAAGTCCCACCATTTTTGCTACAAACAGGAATGAAAACAACAATGTCCAATCATGTGTTGAGGTGTGTAACCTACAGTGAAAAGGTCAGTGGATAAAGTGTGTACAGTATTTGTCTAAACACCAACTGAGCCACATGGAATGAGCACCATGCATGGTGCTTTACCTGGGGGAGGACCATGCAAAGTGGTCTACATGAGCTAATGAAATGTGACAAACTGTTTCCACACAAACAGTGCAGTGTTCTCACCAACACATGCATGCCATTGATGTGACCATTAGGTCAATGAACACACTAGAGAAATTCCACCTTAAAAACTGAATGGATTTCTATGGGGAAAAGGCCTCATTTTTCTTTTTTCTTTTTTTACATAAAATAACAGAAATTCTCCCCAAAATAAATGCAACTGTAACTCCTATGAACTTACACACATAAATTTAATTAATTTCAAAGGGCAAGAAAGAAAACATAATTATGTTAAAAGAAAACATGATTATGTTAAAAGAAAACATAATGCCACTTAACAATTTGATAAGTATTTAACATTCACACTCACAGTATTCACTTGATTTTTATTGATTCTTGCTATTAACCAATACAGAGAAGTCAATTAATAAATAAAAATATTTGTTTGTGTTTAAAGCTGCAGTAGTGATAAATTGCATGCATTCAAAGCTCCTCCCACCTGAGGACCGATCCCCATGCCTACACTCAAAGCTGCCTCCATAGAATACTCTTGAAGTAATGAATATTTATGTGAAAGGGCAATATGTTACCACGTCCCCACGTAAGAGAGAAAATATATGAAATGATTAACTTTTGTTCTGCAACAGAGAAATGCTGAGATAAATTGATGAGTACTGGATTGTTGAGGTAGGTTTGTGCGCTGGCCAGCAGGGAGTGGAGACAGTTGTACTCAGGCCAGGTACAAGGCAATTGAGCCTAGTGTGAGTGCACCCTAAAGGGTAGGGCTTTTTGCCTAAACCTAACCATCCTGAAGATTCGAATTGCATTCATACTGACTCTCCGTAACCACTACACAACAAGACCGTAACATAATACCCTTCCTACCACAGTAGTGTTACCAAAGGAGTAACTGTCCCAGACTCCCTGGAGCCCCAAAGCTCAGCAGTTCACAGTGTGGAAACTCATTTGTTAAGATGATTAACATAAAATGAAACATGTAAAGTCTTGTGGCAGTTACTGCTTCAGTAGCTGATACTGAGGCCATGACTAGTAACTAAATTTGCATTTAATCAAAAGTTTAATGACTAAAGGGGGCCTGATAGGTGACCACAGCCCATGTTTGTGCCCCAGGGAATTCTTGGAGGTTAGTCCAGCCATGCTTATTGCAATTATGTTATATAACTGGCAAAACAAATGGATAAGATCATTTCTATGACAACAGGCTGACCTTTGGCAGTGCACCAAGCAAATAATTGTGTTGCCTTAAGATGGACTGAATCCAGCAATTAGTTATTTGCAATGTGACATATGTTGTTGCAGAGCCTAAGGAAGTTTTGATAATCCAATACATGCTATGAATGCACACACTGATGTGCATCGACAAAAAGCAAAGGAGATTCTTGTGGTAGCTGGTTATTCTATAAAGACAGCGGCTCTGACAGGACCACCTAGGCCCTCTGTTTATTGTATGAGAAAGTGTTTTGGTGGACAGAAGCCGGGCACTGCTCTTAAAGATGTTGAAGGTAACCTACGGCGGCAGGTCTGGACAGAAGAGGAAGGGGATGGAGAAAAGGAAAGTGGATAAGGTGGAATGGCACGTGTGAGGAGAGCAGAAGGATTTTCGGGGTTCGAGTGTGGTAGTGTTTCAGGCCGAGAGGGCACATGGGAGCACTGGCCTGAAGATGGATCCCGGCCAACCCCCTCCTAGGTGTCAATGTTATGACATGTGTACCGCTCCACTGTTTTCTTTCACAACCAGAGCACTTCATCTTCCAGGGTGGCCCAGCCTCATAAAAAAAACTTGATTTACATCAGACCATCCACCTTCTCCTCTTCCTGTTGCACTTACGCTTCACTTCCTGTGGACCCAGGCTCAACTGTCAGGGGCGATAAATAACGGCAGAATGGAGTGGGGAAAAGTATCATTCCCACTTCGGTGCACAGCCAAAGGCAGACCGCCTTTTATTCTTTTGATCCCTTTGGTCACAATGGTTTCAGTATTAAAAAGTGGAGGGTTAATGCAGTAGATGTAGAACAGTTGGAATGTTTTGTCAGTTGTGCTTTGTTATATCTCCCATGACTGTTCGTCAGATGTAAATCACAATGAGTATGTTGTTAAACCTGTAATGACGACTCACACTACAAAAACAGACTTGCTTGATATGGAATCACAGAAACATGACCAGAACAAATACAGCATGGAGGGGATTTTGGAAGTCCATTTTCTCCTTGCACGGAGAAAAAATACTACATATGGAAAACATGATGTTGGCTAATAAGTATCATATGCTGTCTTTAGTCAGAAGATGACTGCGGTCGTTAGTGAAGTTTTAGGACATGATACCCATTGTCATGAGTAATGACTTATAAGGATTCATTCAAATTATTATGCTCTGCACCATGTTGAGTTTTTTTTTTTTATAAATCAGTCTAGGTCCTACATCTGTCTAAAGTCATAAAAGTGGACACAGAGCATATGAATATGTCATTTTTAAAAAAGAGTTACCTTCAAATAAGATCTCAACACCCTCAGAACCGATAGCTTCTGGTTGCTAGGGAGAAATGTATAATCCTGGATCAGTGAGGTAGTGGTTTCTGGAGATTGTTATCTGTCGCCAGGTGAAGCTGGTAACATATAATAATAATGCTTCACAAATTGAATAAAAGCCACATACACACAAGATACACATTCCAGCATACAGACTCATTATTCACTCTATAGTCAAACATTCATTCCAATATACACGCTTCCATACGTGCAATTGGTGCAAACTATGGACCAGATGATACTAAGAAAAGACCTTGATCAGCTGATCTTTGGAATTGGTCGCAGTGTATAAAATTCAGAGAAAAACGATGTGAAAGTGAAAAAAAGTGAAAAATGACAAATTTGTCAGGAATAACTTGGTCAAGTAAATTGATTATTGTACACACTGGGTTTCCTGTGGCCTATACCAACTTTTTAATTAGATTTAGCAACAAAGAAAGACTTGTGATTTTAGATTAGACTCCCCGCATTATCATAAGGACTGGACTTTAAAGGAAGTGATTCAGATGAGGAGATAGCCTTTGTTCTGCCCTCGCACTTAACTAGGCAGACAGACAACCATCATCCCATGTAGAAAAACCACACCGTTGTTCCTTTCTGGTGGATTTATTTGATTGGATGCATAGCATGGCTTTGTTGAAATACATGAATGGATGAATGGTAAAACTGTAAACAAACACAAAATATCCCATGTGAGCTAATATAAGCAAACATTCTTACAA